>NC_081371.1:2621549-2921549 GCF_030684315.1 Stegostoma tigrinum | reverse complement strand
GAACTCAATCCCTCTACTAATAAAACCTAACACACCGTATGCCTTCTTAACAGCGCTATCAACCTGAGTGGCAACTTTCAGGGATCTATGTACATGGACACCAAGATCCCTCTGCACACCTACACTACCAAGAATCTTTCCATTGACCGAGTATTCTGCCTTCCTATTATTCTTCCCAAAGTAAATCACCTCACATTTATCTGCATTGAACTCCATTTACCACTTTTCAGCCCAATTCTGCAGTTTATCCAAGTCTCCCTGCAACCTGCAACATTCTTCTACACTGTCCACCACTCCACCGACTTTAGTGTCATTTGCAAACTTACTAACCCATCCACCTATGCCTGCATCCAAGTCATTTATAAAAATGACAAACAGCAGTGGTCCCAAAACAGATCCTGGAGGCACACCACTATAACTGGACTCCAGGCTGAATATTTTCCATCGACCACCACTAGTTGCCTTTTTACAGAAAGCCAGTTTCTCATCCAAACTGCTAAATTTCCCTCAATCCCATGCCTCTGTATTTTCTCCAATAGCCTACCATGTGGAACTTTATCAAAGGCTCTACTGAAGTCCATGTACACCACGTCAACTGCCCTACCCTCATCTACATGCTTGGTCACCTTCTCAAAAAATTCAATGAGGTTTGTGAGACATGACCTGCCCTTGATGAATCCATGTTGACTATCTCCAATCAAATTGCTGCTTGCTAGATGATTATAAATCCTATCTCTTATAATCCTTTCCAAAACTTTTCCTACAACAGACATAAGGCTCACTGGTCTATAATTACCTGGGTCATCTCTACTGCCCTTCTTGAACAAGGACACAACATTTGCAATCCTCCAGTCCTCTGGTACTAAACCTGTAGACAATGATGACTCAAAGATCAAGGCCAAAGGCTCTGCCATCTCCTCCCCAGCTTCCCAGTCAATCCTCGGAAAAATCCCATCCAGCTCAGGGGATTTATTTACCTTCACACCTTCTAAAATTGATAACACCTCCTCCTTACTAACCTCAATCCTTTCAATTCTAATGGCCCGTATCTCAGTCTTCTCCTCCACAATATTCTCCTGTTCCTCAGTGAAAACAGATGAGAAATATTCATTTAGCACCTCTCCGATCTCCACAGGGTCCACACACAAATTCCCACTTCTGTCTTTGACTGGCCCTATTCCTCCCTAGTCATCCCTTTATTCCTCACATACCTATAGAAAGCTTTAGGGTTCTCCTTTATTCAACCTGCTAATGTCTGCTCATGTCCCCTCCTTGCTCTTCTTAACTCTCTCTTTAAATCCTCCTGAGCTAACCTGTAACTCTCCATCGCCTCATCTGAACCATCTCGTCTCAACGTCACAAAAGCCTCCCTCTTTTGCTTAACAAGAGATACAATTTCTTTAGTAAACCACGGTTCCCTTACCTTATCACTCCCTCCCTGCCTGACAGGGACACACCTATCAAGGACACACAATATCTGTTCCTTAAACCAGCTCCACATTTAGATTGTCCCCATGCCCTGCATTTTGCTACCCCATTCAATGCCTCCTAAGTCTTGTCTAATCACATTATAATTGCCCTTCCCCCATCTGTAACTCTTGCGCTGTGGCATGTCCCTATCCCTTTCCATCGCTAAACTAAACGTATCCAAGTTATGGTCACTCTCTCCAAAGTGCTCACCTACCACTAAATCAAACACCTGGCCTGGTTCATTACCAAGTACCAGATCCAGTGTGGCCTCCCCTCTTGTCGGCCCTTCGATATACTGTGTCAGGAAACCCTCCTGCACACATTGGACAAAAACTGATCCATCTGACGTACTAGAGTTAGAGCATTTCCAGTCAATGTTGGGGAAGTTAAAGTCTCCCATAATGACCACACTGTTCCTTTCACTCCTGCCCAGAATCATTTTGCCAATCCTCTCCTCCACATCCCTGGAACTTTGCGGAGGCCTATAGAAAACTCCCAGCAGTGTGACCTCTCCTCTCCTGTTTCTGACATCAGCTCATACCACCTCAGTAGACGAGTCCTCCTCAAAAGTTCTTTCAGCCACTATTATACTGTCCTTGACTAACAAAGCCACACCTCCCCCTCTTTTACCATCTTCCCTGATCTTAATGAAAGATCTAAACCCTGGAACCTGCAACATCGATTCCTGACCTTGCTCTATCCAAGTCTCCAAAATGGTCACAACATCGTAAGTCCCAGGTACCTATCCATGCTGCAAGCTGACCTACCTTATTCCAGATACTCCTGGCGTTGAAGTAGACACACTTCAACCCAGCTTGCTGTCTGCCAGCAGACTCCTGTGACAGTGAAATCCTGTCCATGTCCTCCCTACTCTCATCCTCCTGTGTCCTGGAACTACACCACAGGTTCCCATCCCATCCTGTTGAGCTAGTTTACATCCACCCGAATAGCATTAGCAAATCTCCCACCTAGGAAATTAGTGCCCCTCTGGTTCGAGTGGAGCCCGTCCTTTTTGTAGAGGTCCCACCTTCCCCAGAATGAGCCCCAATTGTCCACGTACCTGAAGCCCTCCCTCCTGCACCATCCCTGCAGCCACGTGTTCGGCTGAAATCTCTCCTTGTTCTTTGCCTCGTTATCATGTGGTACGGGTAACAAACGAAAGATAACCACTCTGTTTGTTCTAGCTCTCAACTTCCTGAAATCCTGCCTGACAAGCCTATCCCTCTTTCTATGTCGTTGGTACCTATGTGGACCATGACTTGGGGCTGGTCACCGTCTCCCCTCAGGGCCCCAAAGACACGATCCGAGACATCATGGACCCTGGCACCTGGGAGGCAACACACCAACTGTGAGACTCTTTCGTTCCCAACAAACCTTCTATCTGTCTCTCTCTAACTATTGGGTCCCCCAATAACACTCTCCTCCTATACCCCCGTCCCTTCTGTGCAAAAGGGACAGACTCTGTGCCAGGGACCTGCACCCCAGTGCATGCCCCTGGTAAGTCGATTCCCCCCAACAGTATCCAAAACAGTATACTTGTTTTTCAGGGGAACAAACACAGGGGATCCCTGCACTGACTGCTTTTTGCCCCTTCTAACAGTTACCCAGCTTTCTTCGTGCTTAGGAGTAACTACTTCACTGTAACTCTTATCTATCACAGACTCTGCCTCCTGAATGATCTGCAGTTCATCCAGCTCCTGCTCCAGTTCCCTAACGCGGTCTTGGAGGAGCAAGAGTTGGGGGCACTTCCTGCAGATGTACTTGGATGGGACACTAATGGCGTCCCTCACCTCAAACGTCGATAAATCACTCATTGGATTTCTGCCCAGCGACATCACCTCCTCCTCAGGAAGGAGACTTCCAAAGATCAACGGCCTGGAAAGTTCCAGAACATCGCTGTCAAGGAAAGAGACTAAGGAGTTCAAGAGTAGGGGGAGGGGACTGCGGTTTAATGTTGTGGAGTCCAGAGCGCTCTGTAAGAAACATCAATAGTTGGTAGGAAAGATGGAGGTTAGGGTGCCCCGTTTCGATGAGCCAAGCCTGAACCATTGCAAACTTTTAAAATTCTCTGAATCTGTTCTTTATCAGACCAACTGGAGACAGATTGAGATTCCGTGATCTGACGGCAGAGGCAGGGAGACAGGGAATCTTGTGGGACTACACTTTGTTCCAGGGGGCGGGGAGTTCCAGCATTTCTCTTTCCCGGGAGAGCAGTGAGGTATTTATGTTCAGACACGGGTTAAGGTTATAGGGGTGTACAGCATGGAAATTGTCCCTTGGGTCCAACTTGTCCATGCTGACATGGAAACTAGACGAGTCCCACCTGCCTGCATTTGGCCCATATCCCTCTAAACCTTTCCTATTTGTGTATCTGCCCAAATGTCTTTTAAATATTGTAACTGTACCTCCGTCTACGACTTCCTTTGGTGGCTCATTCCATACACGCACCATCATCTGCATGAATGAGTTGCCCCTCATGTCCCTTTTAAATCTTTCTCTTCTCACCTTAAACCTACACCTTCTAGTTTTGGACTCCCCCACCTTGGGGAAGAGATCTTGGCTATTCACCCTATCCGTGCGCCTCATGTTTTTATAAGGTCACCTTTCAGCCTTTGATACTCCAATGAAAAAAGTCCCAGGCTATCCAGCCTCTCTCTATCAGTTAAAACCTTCAGTCTTGGTAACATCTTGTAGATCTATTCTGCTCCCTCTCCGGTTGAGTAACATCCTTCCTCCAGCAGGTGTTAAAAGGGTTGATGACACAGGTGCCCACTACCATGCTCCAGACCAGAGTGCTGTGATCATACTAAACTAATGCTACCACGCAATAAGCAAGAGACACACTGAGTGCAACATCTTTCATCGAATTAAACACTCGTACAGCACAGAAAATGGGTCAAATCCATCTTGGCAAATAGCACTCAACGAGAGCACAATGTGAAGAGTGTACAAGAGAAAAATCTGCTGCTCTTTTTCAAACATCACCTTGGGATCTTTTATGTCTACTTGATTTAACTTCTCACCTGAATGACATCAACACCAAGAGTGCAACACTCCCTTAATACTGACTGGACAGTCAGTCTGGACTAGGTCCCACAAACATTTGGAATGGGGTGTGAATATACAATTTCCTATTTACAACGCTTCAAGCTGAACTGACTCTACAACAATTAATTTTCCAGTGCTAGAATGCGCTATCTATAAAGATCATGAGTCTGAGGCAATGCCTTGAGTTTATGAAGCCAATGATGGAATAATTTGTTGGTACTTTGATATTCCCGGGAACTGAAGATCAAACGCTGGGACACAGCTGTGAGTAAAGCCAGGAGAATAATTACTGCGATGTTCAATACATTTCCAATTTTCTTTTTATCTTTACTAACCTCTGGTTATTAATTACGAACATGCATCCTGATTGGCTGGGAAAGCAGGCAATATCACCAGTCAGGTAACCAATTGTAGAAGAGAGAGTTCAGGGTGTTTGGAGGCCATTGAATGGCTGCCAGGAATAATGGCCAACTTGAATGGTGTTGCTTGCTGAGCTGTCAAAGGTTTAGCAATGGCCAAACACGGTAGGAAGAGGTGCCAGCTTAAGAGCCAGGAGGGGTTCTTGGGTAATTGTATAAAATGAACAAATCAATCAGCTAATGTTGACCATTCAATCTGCATGGGGGGTACAGACTGTCGCATATCTCCGACCGGAATGTGTCTTTGTAAAGGAAGTTTGGAGAAAAGATGCAGTGGTTCATTCTGAACAGCTCCATGATACAGGACTCTGTGCTCTACAGTTTGTTCCCTGAGATGCACACCAAGACAAACATCAACTGTACTAGGAGGGCCATCAACTTGTTGGAAGATGCCCATTGGACTATCCCAACACATCGGTTTTCCAGAGCAAGGAGCTGACCTCAACCGAGTGTTGTAGACTGGCACCAGGGCTTTGTACTGAGGGACACACTAAAGCTTGAGGTAGCTTCTGCCAAGGCACACTGGGGAAAGGCCACTGTCTGAGGTCTTTCTGCTGAAGATAAGTGTTCAGTTATCAGACCCTCTTGAGTGTCAAATATATGAAAATATAGTCTTGTACAAGTGGGAGATAACAGAGCGTGGAGCTGAAGGAACACAGCAGGCCAGGCAGCATCAGGGGAGCAGGAAAGCTGATGTTTCGGGTCGGGAAGATAAATGAGTTTGTTTGTTGGATAGAGTCAAACTCCAAAGTTTGTCTGTTCCTTCATATGCTACTGCACAGAATTGAACTGCTTAGGTGACTATGTATGCATATGAAGTTATCTTTATAAGTACCAATTTGAAAAAGACATATTATTGAGACAGGTTGCCAGGTTTAGTTATTTTCTCAACAAAATCAGAGATTGCTGGAAAAGCTCAGCAGGTCTGGCAGCACACGTGAAGAGAAAAATCAGAGTCAACATTTCAGGTCCAGCGACCCTTTCTCAGAACTGGTTATTATTTTGTTGCTGTGTTGTGGCATCCGCTATGTGCAAATTGGCTGCTGCATTTCCTATTTTATAACAATGACCTCAGCTGAATGCTGTAAAGCCCAGTCGGTCTCACTGAGTTTGGTATAAGGCCGGGTGGTTGTACTTCCAGCAATACCTTCAGCACCCATTCTTTTAAACTGGGAGAGTCACATCGTCTCTGCTCCAGTTTCCTGTTTGCTTGTTTACCGGGATTGGTGATCATCGGTATCTCTTGATCAGCTCGAGCTGAGGGTGAGCCCGGTTCCAGAACCAATCTCAGCCCGTCCCACTGTACGGCCCATGTAAACTCTGATTTGCGGGTGTCACCAGGCTGACCTGAGCTGTCCATTTCTTCTTGGCTGCATTGTAACCCTTCTGCTATTGGCATGTGTCAGTCGCACTTTGACAATAAACTGACCCTGGTTACCATGGTATTGAACCTGGCAGGGGGCACTGTGCCTATCTGTGCAAACAGCATATCGCTACTGGTCCCCTGTAATCCTCATACTGGCCAAACATCAACATGTACAGGACTGAAGGATCACAGGCGCAGTCCATAACAAATTCCGAACTTTCTACAGTGAGAGGAGCAAATAACTGGGGCTTTCTGTGACAGTTCTCCTAATGGAAGCTCGGGGGGGAAGGGGGCATCTCATCTCAGCAGACGATTGCCATAAATATTACTTACTTGGCCCTATTCTTGCCACTTGTATGAGACTCAACGTCACTAAACAAATCTTCCAGAAGCCACGGCTAACAGTGTGGGAAAACAGGGCCTGTGGCAGATGGATGATTTAATTTAAAAATTTAAAGTATAAGAGTGATTAAAATTTGATTAGAGCCAAATAATACAGGTGCTGGAAATCTGAATGTGAAACCGAAAATGCTGGAGAAACTCAAGCAGAACGCATGGAGAAAGAAACAGAGTTGACATTTTGAAACATTTTGGAAGTTTTGGGAACATTTAGGGAAGGAGTTCTGCCATCGTCACCCAGTCTGGCCTGTGTGTGACTCCAGACCCACAGCAATGGTTGTTAAATTGCCCGCTGAGATGGCCAAGTATGCCATTCAGATCAAGGGCAATTAGGGATACGGTTACAAATGCTGGTCTTGCCAGTGATACCCACATCCCAGCAAACAATAAAGCACCAATTTATTCCTTGAGCTAACAAGGTGTAGAGCTGGATGAACACAGCAGGCCAAGTAGCATTAGAGGAGCAGGAAGGCTGATGTTTCGGGCCTCGACCCTTCTTCAGCATCTGCAGTTCCTACTATCTCTGAAACAATTTATTTCTTGAGTTTTTTTTACCCTAAGAATTTGTACTTAAAAAATCTGTACATAGGTACTTTTGTACCAAAGATGGTGCTGTGGGGGGGGGACTTGTAAACTTTTCGCTGTCATCATGTGAGCGCACATAACAATAAAGCTAATTTGAATTTTAACTCTGAGAAGGACGACGTGACAACTCTCACCTCAGCCAGGAAGAGAAAGGCACTCTATGGCTGTTTGCTTCTCAAGTCCAATGTTGGCCACCACTGACAGGGGGCCACTTTTCATTCCACAACTGTCCCCTGCATCTTTTCGCTTCGAGGAGGGCAGAAAACCAGGGAACAAACCTTACCTGACCCCCACAAAATTTTACAGTTCTTACAGAATGAATGAACGAGGCAGTTTTGGAAATCTATCAGAAACGCCCAGGATCATTGCTAAGACATAACCAAATGAGACGGCCCTGAACCAGTGTTGTTCTCCAGCTGTACAGCAAAGTAAGGGATGAGGCCAATACACCATATGGACTGCAGCAGCTCACAACCTCTAGGGCAATTATGGATTGGAAATAAATTCTAGTCTAGCCAGCAATCTCCCACATCCCATGTAGGAATTGGAAAGGGATTCCACTGGGGAGATCTGGGAATCTCTCTACCTCGCTTTGTCGTTCTTCACTGCAGGCTCTTCTCTGAGTCTGTAAGGTTTTGTTGAGTCCATATCCTTGTGGCTGTTGGTACTCAACGTGCAGTTCAGCTGTTGGAAACACCGAGCCCATGATAAACCTGAGCCATGTGTGGAGGTCACAGACCTCAACAGCAGCTGCCATTTCCTGTAGTGTAAGTCAGCCCCATTACACTTTAACAGAGAAACATCTGATTGTAACTCAGAGAGAACTGGGGAGACTAATTCCTTTCTTGTTCCAGAGTTTTGTTCACTGAGGGCATTGACGGAGTAGCCAGATGGTGTGGAAATACCGATCTGCTGTTGTGTCTCTGAATGGTCTAGCAGGGTCGACAGGCAGACTCAGCTCCTCCTGCGACCAATATTTTGCCAGCAGTCCTTGTGCTTTAGAGTGTCCAAGACAAAGTCTTGAATTCAACAAGCCAATCTTTAAGAGGGACTGCACAATGCAGCCACCAAATTCCTCAGTTGCCTGATTCAATCTTCATCCTATTCAATCCTCACCCATAACCCCCATAACCCATTTCACTCCTCTCTCCATGTCCCCAACTTGTCAGGACAGCCTTAGTCTGCATCTAACTCCAAGCAGTCCCTGTCCTGGGACTGTTTGATGGGGACAGTGTAGACAGAGCTTTACTCAGTATCTAACCCCCACACTGTCCCTGTCCTTGCAGTGCTTGATGGGGGCAGTGCAGAGGGAGCTTATTCTGTATCTAATCCCATGCTGTCCCTTTCCTAGGAGTGTTTTATGGGAGGGATAGTGTAGAGGGACCTATACTCTGCATCTAAGCCCATGCTGTCCCTGTCCTGGGTATATTTGTGGGGGAGAGTGTAGAGGTCTGTCCTGGGTATATTTGATGGGGGCAGTGTAGAGACAGCTTTACTCTGCATATAACCCTGTGCTGTCCCCGTCCTGGGAGCATTTCATGGGAGCAAGTGTAGAGGGAGCTTTATACTGTATCTAACCCCGTGCTGTCCTTGTCCTGGGTTTACTTGACAGGGACAATGTAGAAGAAACTTTACCCTGTATCTAACCGCATAATGTCCCTGTCCAGGAGTGTTTGATGGGGACAATGCAGAGGGAGCTTTACTCTGTATCTAAACACATACTGGCCCTGTCCCATGAATACAATACTTCAGGTCATCTCTCCCATTCATGAGAACCTAACTGACAGAGAAATAGCCTTCGAAAAGTAGTACCTGCTGATTCTTCAGTACACACAAAGGACCTCCCACACTGTGGAGTTGTCTCCTATGAGCTGTGAACTCACCTTGGTGAATGAAGAAGATCTGTTTGTCAGTCACAGGTAGTCACATCCTGAAAAGATAGATACTCTACTGCACTTAAAGTGTCACAAGCTCAGCAGCAGACAATGATTCTAGACTGAAAGATCAAACCCACATGCATCACCCTCTGTGTGAAAAATTTGCCCCTTACATCGCTTATAAATCTTTCCCTTTTCACCTTAAACCTATGCCCTCTAGTTTTGGACTCCCCCACCCTGGGGAAAAGACCTTGACTGTCCACCCTATCCATGTCCCTCATGATCTTACTAACCTTTATAACATCACCCCTCAGCCTCTGAAGCTCCAGGGAAAATAGCCCCAGCCTATTCAGCCTCTCCTTATAAACCCTCCAACCCTGGCAGCATCCTCATAAATCTTGTCTGAACCCTTTTAAGTTTAACAATGTCCTTCCCATAGCAGGGAAAACAGAATTGTACATAGTAATCCAAAAGTGGTCAAACCAATGTCCTGTACAGCTGCAACCAGACCTCCCAACTCCTCTTCTTAATGATTTGACCAAAAAGGGTGAGAATACCAAACATCTTTTTCACTATCCCATCTACCTGTGACTTCACTTTCAATGAACTATGAACCTGCACTCTAAGGTCTCTTTGTTCAGCAATACTGTTAAGTGTTTAAGTCCTGCCCTGACTTGAGTTTTTAAAACACAGCACCTCACAGTTATTTAGAATTGTAGAATCCCAACAGGGTGGAAGCAGGCCATTCAGCCCACCCAGTCCACACTGACCCTCCAAAGAGCATCCCACCCAGACTCACCACTGTAACCCTGGCTAACCCACCAACAATGTGCATCCCTGGACGCTATGGACAATTTAGCACAGCCAACCCACCTAGCCTGCACATCTTTGGACTGTGCGAGGAAACCAGAGCACCCGAAGGAAACCCATGCAGACAAGGGGAGAATGTCCAGACTCCACACAGACAGTCGCCCAAGGCTGGAAATGAACCTGGGTCCCTGGTGCTAATCATTGAGCCACCGTGCCACTTAAATTAAACTCCATCTGCCACTCCTCGGTCCATTGGCCCATTTGATCAAGATTCTATTTAACTCTTAGGTAACCTTCTTCACTGTACACTACACGTCCAATTAGGATATCATAGCAATTACAGAGATGTGGCTCAGGGATCGACAGGACTGGCAGCTTGTTGTTCCAGGGTATAAATGGTACAGGAAGGATTGAAAGGTGGGCAGGAAGGAGAGGGAGTGGCGTTTTTGATTAAGGATTACAGCTGTACTTAGGGAGGCATAGACCAGAAAGGTTTAAAGGGCTTGGATGGAGAGAAATTTTAGTGTCATCTGCAAACGAACTAACCATGCCTCCTATGTTCACTTTCAAATCATTTACTTAAATGACAAAAAGCAGTGGGCCCAGCATCGATCTTCGTGGCACACCACTGGTCACAGGCCTCCAGTCTGAAAAGCAAGCCTCCTCCATTACCCTCTGTCTTCTACCTTTGAACCAGTTCTGTATCCAAACGGCTAGGTCAGGCGCTACAAATACTTTTTGTTTCCATTTTATCATGCAGCAACATCACATGCCAATTAAAGACGTAGTTAACTAGATAAAAATTATTATACCAATTATAAGACTTCCTTCATGAAAGATAGAAGAATTTTATTACCTAATAATCCTGAGAAAAAGTAATAAAACCACAACATCAAATGCACAGATGGACACAGATAAAATCTTTAAAAGGGGACAGTGTCTGATACAGACAGGAAGTACAAAAACTATGCAGTTAAAAGTTCTTTTTTTTCACATGTTTGAGTTGAGATCAAAATTGTTGGCTGGTATCCTCAGCAATGGCTCAGTTTGTGGATATCTCTGGGATCTCAGTAAATGGTTGTTTGACAAATCTGTCCTTTCATCAGACAATGACCTCTGAGAGGATGAGAAAAACAGGGACAGAGTGAGGTTTCCACATATTGTTGTCACAAGTTGATTTTTTTTCTCTCTGCTTTGCCATGCCAAGCAGCGACCAAAATATAGCTCATTGATATATTTCCAAGCCTGGCTCCACTGTCCTTCCAAATTGGCTAACTGATAGATGAGCCTTTAATCTCACAGAATCAGTACACAAGAGTGAATTAAAACAAGAGGCTCAAATTCTTTGATGCTTGACTCAATTGCCCAGTTTCAAAGCCCAGTCCTGAAGAAGGGTAATACCTGAAATGTTGACTGCTCCTTTCCTCCAGATGCTGCCTGGCTTGCTGTGTTCTTCTAGCCTCCTGTTTGTCTACCTCAGATGGTAATTCTATGCTGTTTAATTGACATGGGTCTCCTTACCTTGGCTCAAGTGTGGGAGATGCCGGAAGAAAAGCCATTCAATCGCATGAAAGCTTACTTCTAGGTGTGAAAAGAAAACTTGGCTGAATGTGGGATCAAGTGGACCCAAGAGCTATCTTTGGTCAGTATTTGTCATTTATTTAAAAGGCTGCATTTGCTGACACTAGTGCATGTGGGCTATGCATTGCTTTAAATTGCACGGGGATGGGGCAAGTCGAGTGGACAATGGGGCTATTCTTACCCCACTATCCCACTTCATCTCTCCCCTTCACTGAAGTCCATTTCAAAATTGCATGTCTCCCTTGTGCACACACGGTTGCGCCAGACATCAGGTGTAAAGCCTTTGAGGTGGTGGAGTGTGTTTGGGACCCTGAGCCTCATGCTCCCGAATGGCAGCACATGTGTAGTCACACCGAAATGCTGGTGAAGGCAAACGCAGCCTCCTTTAAGAACAACTTGTGTAAAGCTCTCAGAGAAATCAATCAAAAGGTGGACATGAATGAAAAGGTCAACCTTTAACAGTCAGGTAACAAGACATTGAGATGTAGGCTGAATGACGGTATCGATTTCCAAACAGTACTATTTGTATTTGTATGGAACATTAAATGCATCTTAAAGCACACATGTAGTTGGAGGAATTGAGAGACGGAGACAGAAACCTGTCAAAAAGGGAGCATCTTAGAGGAGGGGGGAGACACAGAGGTTGAGAGATGACCTTATAGAGGTATAAAATCATGAGGCGTATAGAGAGGGTTAAAGGTTGGTCTTTTTCCTAGGGTGGGGGATTTCAAGATTAGGGGGTGTATTTTAAAGGTGAGAGGAGAGAGATTTAAAAACGACATGGGGGCTTTTTTTTTTACGTAGAGGGTGGTTTGAGTGTGGAATGAACTTCCTGAGGGAATGGTAGATGTGGGCACGGACATAACATTTAAAAGACTCATGAATTGGAAAGGATGGGAGGGATATGGGACAGGAACAGCAGGTGGGACTAGTTGAGTTCGGGATTATGTTCGGCATGGACTGGTTGGACCAAAGTTGTGCTGTATGACTCATCAACTCTATTACCCAAGTCTGACTCTGTTTGTCGTTGCAGGCTAACCTTTTGCAAGTGTAGAGATTATTCTCATTCAGAGTAGTGGCTTGAGTAGAGATTATTCTCATTCAGAGTAGTGGCTTGAGTGAACATAAAGCAGCACCATAACATAGTAAAATGATCTCTTGTCAATTGTACCTGCGAGATTATTATCCTGCTGTTTGGACAGGGTACCTGCTTAGAATGTGATGCTAGGTAGTGGTAGAAATCAGGGGCTATATTCAACAATTAGAAAATGCAGAAGAAGACAGAATTGATGCAGAGCTAAGATCCAGTAGTGTTTGGTGAGGCTGGAGGAACAGAGAGAAAACGTATGGTACAGCGATTCGTGATAATGGGAACTGCAGATGCTGGAGAATCCAAGATAACAAAATGTGAGGCTGGATGAACACAGCAGGCCCAGCAGCATCTCAGGAGCACAAAAGCTGACGTTTCAGGCCTAGACCCTTCATCAGTGAGGGGGATGGGGTAAGGGTTCTGGAATAAATAGGGAGAGAGGGGGAGGCAGACCGAAGATGGAGAGAAAAGAAGATAGGTGGAGAGGAGACTATAGGTGGGGAGGTAGGGAGGGGATAGGTCAGTCCAGGGAAGACGGACAGGTCAAGGAGGTGGGATGAGGTTAGTAGGTAGGAGATGGAGATGCGGCTTGGGGTGGGAGGACGGGATGGGTGAGAAGAAGAACAGGTTAGGGAGACAGAGACAGGTTGGACTGGTTTTGGGATGCAGTGGGTGGAGGTGAAGAGCTGGGCTGGTTGTGTGGTGCAGTGGGGGGAGGGGATGAACTGGGCTGGTTTTGGGATGCAGTGGGGGAAGGGGAGATTTTGAAGCTGGTGAAGTCCACATTGATACCATTGGGCTGCAGGGTTCCCAAGCGGAATATGAGTTGCTGTTCTGCAACTGCCCTCCAACCCCACCACACCCGGCACCTTCCCCTGCAACCGCAGGAAATGCTACACTTGCCCCACACCGCCTCCCTCACCCCTATCCCAGGCCCCAGGATGACTTTCCACATTAAGCAGAGGTTCACCTGCACATCTGCCAATGTGGTATACTGCATCCACTGTACCCGATGTGGCTTCCTCTACATTGGGGAAACCAAGCGGAGGCTTGGGGACCGCTTTGCAGAACACCTCCGCTCGGTTCGCAATAAACAACTGCACCTTCCAGTCGCAAACCATTTCCACTCCCCCTCCCATTCTTTAGATGACATGTCCATCATGGGCCTCCTGCAGTGCCACAATGATGCCACCCAAAGGTTGCAGGAACAGCAACTCATATTCCGCTTGGGAACCCTGCAGCCCAATGGTATCAATGTGGACTTCACCAGCTTCAAAATCTCCCCTTCCCCCACCGCATCCCTAAACCAGCCCAGTTCGTCCCCTCCCCCCACTGCACCACACAACCAACCCAGCTCTTCCCCTCCACCCACTGCATCCCAAAACCAGTCCAACCTGTCTCTGCCTCCCTAACCTGTTCTTCCTCTCACCCATCCCTTCCTCCCACCCCAAGCCGCACCTCCATCTCCTACCTACTAACCTCATCCCACCTCCTTGACCTGTCCGTCTTCCCTGGACTGACCTATCCCCTCCCTACCTCCCCACCTATAGTCTCCTCTCCACCTATCTTCTTTTCTCTCCATCTTCGGTCCGCCTCCCCCTCTCTCCCTATTTATTCCAGAACCCTCACCCCATCCCCCTCTCTGATGAAGGGTCTAGGCCCGAAACGTCAGCTTTTGTGCTCCTGAGGTGGTACAGCGATTCGATTGGGAGGGTGAGAATTTAAAGTAGGAGGCAGCATTGGGCTAGGAAACTAGAATTGGACACAGGGAAATGGGAGTCCCTTCGGGTCGGACACAGAAAGGGAGTTTATGATGAGGTAAGATGAAAGGTTTTGCAGCTGGCATCTGCTAGCTGCATCAAAACGTAGAATCCCTACAGTATGGAAGAAGGCCCTTCAGCCCATTGAGTCACACTGACCCACCAAGCAGCATCTCACCCTGACCCGCTCCATCCCTGTAGCCCTGCATTTCCCATGGTTAATCCACCTAGTCTGCACATCTCTGAACACTAAGGGTTATTTAGCATGGTCGATCCACCTAATCTGCACATCTTTGGACTGTGGGAGGAAACCGACGCAGACACGGGGAGAATGTGCAAACTCCACACAGACAGTCGCCCGAGGGTGGTATCAAACCCAGGTCCCTGGCGCTGTGAGGCAGCAGTACTAATTACTGAGCCAGGAGCTGGACCCAGGAATAAATATGGTGGTTTATCTTTCAGAAGGAGCCCCTAACCAAAGGCAAGCCAGAATTAAGCTAAAAGCCATGTTAGAGAGACTGCTGACTGTAGTGGGGTATAGAATGACCTTCGTACAACTAGTCTACACCAGTCACTTATATAGAACCATGTATGTGAATTTCCAGAGCTCCCCTGGGTGTCTGTGATTGTGTTGGCTTACGACTCTTATCCTGGTGATATTGCAGTGAAAAATCATCAATAATTCACTGCCTAGGTAACTGCTCTCTCCAGACAGCTGAGTAAATATCTCCCAGATACAATTGTCAGGTGATCACTTCACAATGTCAGGAAGAACTCAGCCTTGTGTTCACTCTCGTCGCTCATAATCCAATTGAGAGCAATTGTTACTGTCACCTAAACTCTGCCTTTCCACACCTGTGAACCCAACACAAGCAGCTCTCTATCTTAGAAAGAGCAGCTTGCGATGTTGGTGTTAGCCAGGACTCCATGCAGCTTGTGCCCATTGTGTTGCTGTGGGTTTAAAGCCGAAGAATGCAAGGATCAGATGGTCACTCAATGTGAAGCTGAAGGAGTGCAGCACTCCTCTGAGGTTCCATCTTCCCGACACGGGCCTGAAGATAAGGCCATGACACCATCTGAGGTGGACTCAGAAGATTCAGTGGTACTGTTTGCTGCAGTGTCTCTTGCCAACAATTACCCGTCAACTATTGCCGTGGGAACAGGTTGTCCGGGCGTCTTCTCATTGATGTTTGTGGGATCTTGCTGTGCACAAGTCGGCAGCTGTAGTTGCTCCATAGCAATGACACTTCATAAGTACTTATTCCTTGTTTCGAACGCACTCTGGAACACCCTGAGGATATGAAAGGCACTGCATGAATGCAGATCAGTTGGTCTTTCCCGGTCTATTCTTCCCATGGCTGTCACTAGGGGCCTATCGATGTGATGTCAGTGACTGGTAACTGATGAAGGGGAACCACCAGCTTTTGACTAAAGCCGTTGATTTAGTGCCATTTCCCCCCTCAATCCCTATGGAAAGCAAACCATTGAGGCTCAGAGTCAAACATTCTGCCTCAGAGACAAGAGGGCCAGCTCCAAAAGGACATGACAGCGCCTACTACAGGAGATTAAAAGAAATGTCACCCAGTCCACTGAAGAGCAAAGAGGCTGCATTCTCAGGCCAGGAGTGACAGGGGCCCAGCTGAAATTAATGGTGGCACAAGCCTGGGTAAAGTTATCAAGACCAGAGCAGGAAAGGTCAATCAGCTGGTGGGGGGGAGGCGGTGTCAGTTTTCTTCAACGCCCTGCTGCGTTAGAAACAGTAGGAACTAGGAGCAGCAGAAGGCCACTCGGCCCTTTGAGCCTGCTCTGCTGTTCAAAATGACCATGACTGATCCTCTAACTTCATCATCCCTATGTCCCTCGACAGCTTCAACATCCTACTAATTTATCAATTTCCATCTTGAATATACTCAATGTATTTTTGGGGGGAGGAGGTAGTGTAGAGAATTTCAAAGATTCAGCACCCTCAGAGTGGAAAGTCTCTGTCGCATCTCAATCCCAAATGGATGATCCATCATTCCAAGACTGTGTCCCCTGGTTCTAGACCTCTCCAGTCAGAGGGAAACACAGACTGGGTGACACTTTGCGGAACACCATTGTGCAAACATGACCCTGATATTTCCACAGCCAGTCATTTCAACACAGCATCCTGCTTGCATGCCCATGCGTCAGTTCTCAGCTTGCTGCAGTGTTCCTGTGAATCACAGCGAAAGCTGGAGAAGTAACATCTCATCTTCAGACTAGGCACTTTACAGCCTCCTGGACTTAATACTGAGCTCAACACCTTCAGATTGTGAACCCACTCCCAGACCTTCCCTTTCTTTTAGCTTTACTTGTTACATTCTCTGTCACCATGTCCTCCCTTCCTTCCCCTTAGCCTGGTGGTACTGTCTGTTCTTTCTGGTCTGGCAGCTAGACACACCATTGTTCTTCCGTTCTCACATTCCCATCACTTTATCTGAACAATCCCTCTCTAGAACTCCATCCGTCCCCCACAACCAGTACTGCATAAACACTGCCCCCTCCATGCTTCACATCAGCTTTGACAAAGAGCCATCTAGATTCAACACGCGAGTGTGCTCTGTCTCTGTGGATGCTGTCTGACCCACTGTGATCCCCAAAATTTGTTGTTTTCAGTACAGATTCCAGCATCTGCAGTAACTTGCTCCTAGAGGGAAACACATTACTTGTGTGTAACTGGTTGAGGCCTGTGAGAATTTTGTACTTCTTCAATGAGGTCTCCCCTCATTCTTTTAAATGTGAGAGAATGCAGACCTAGTTTCTCCAAACTGTGCTCACGGGCTAGTCTGCCATCCCAGGGTTCCAGGGGGCGGTACGGTTTTATGACACGAGTGTTCGATGATTCTTTCACACCACATTCCACTCAAGATTCAAGAACAAGTTGATGATCTTTCCAAGGTTTCAACTGTCCCCCTGCCCCTAGCATCAAGCTTTAGGAACTGCTCACGAGAATACCTATACCATCTCTCAATGCTAGGAAATACTTGCTGCTTGTTCAGCACATCTGCTGAGGTACACTGTTGAGTTAGACCCACTGTTGTATGATTCTTTTTATCAAGCTCAGAGTGAAGCAGCTGTCCCCATAGGCAAATGGACCTAATTAGGATGAAGCAACAGTGCTGTGATGAATGAATCTATCATATTCCTCGTAAGAAAGTAGTCGAGGATTAATAGATGAGTCCTGTTCCAATTCAGCAAGGAACGCATTCTCATCCCAAATGACCCTTGCTTAAAAAGCATCTTATCCAGGTCCTGCATTAACCAAGAAATGGGTGTAAATACCATTCATGCCATACAAATGCCAGACAATGACCATCTCCAATAAGAGACTACCTGACACCCCTTGACATTTAATGGTGTTACCATCACTAAATCCTCTCCCCCCCACAACTGTACAATTACAACACTTAAAAGGTATCTGGAAGGGTAAATGAATAGGAAGGGTTTATAGGGATATGGGCCAAATGCTGGCAAATGAGACTAGAATAATTTGGGATATCTGGTTGTCGTGGACAAGTTGGACCAAAGGGTCTGTTTCCATACTCTGCAGCTAAATGATTCTATCAACATCCTGGGGGTTACCATTGGCCAGAAACTGAATTGGACCAGCCACATAAATTAGAATGGCTGCAAGAACAGGTAGAAATACTGCAGCAAGTAACTAGTCTCCTGACTCCCCAAAGCCTAGCCACCATCTGCAAGGCACAGGTCAGGAGTGTGATGGAACACTGTCCACCCACCTGGATGGGTGCAGCCCCAACAACAGTCCAGAAATTCAACACCATCTTAGAAATATAGTCCCTTGGTCCAGTAGTCCACTAACTACCTTAAACATTCACTGGTGCACAGTTATTGAAGTGCGCACTATCCATGGGACAGGCTGCAGTGACTTACCAAGGCTCCTTTGACAGCAAATCCCAAATCCATCACCTCAATCACTTTATAATGACAAGGCCAGTAGGTGAATGGGAGTAACATCAGCTTGAAGTTCTTCTCTAAATCACACTGTATTCCGACATGCTACTATAAAGCAGGTCCCTCATCATCAATAATTCCAAATCCTGGAGTTCCCCATCTAACAAAATGTGGGGAGTGTAACTATACGTGCATCACATGAAGCCTAAATTCACCAGCTCAATGG
This sequence comes from Stegostoma tigrinum, assembly GCF_030684315.1. Classification (NCBI taxonomy): domain Eukaryota; kingdom Metazoa; phylum Chordata; class Chondrichthyes; order Orectolobiformes; family Stegostomatidae; genus Stegostoma; species Stegostoma tigrinum. The sequence goes on along the minus strand of NC_081371.1, from coordinate 2,902,982 downwards.
CAATTAGGAATGGGTAATAAATGACTATGCACTTCAAGGGCATGAATTGAGGAAGGGATTTGAGGGTTGGGTTGCTCTTAGGAGGGTCAGTGTGGACTCAATGGGCCGAATCACTTTCTTTCACACTATAACGTTGCTATGAGTTTGTTCTGTACTCCTTGAGACAAGGGATGATCTGCAGTGAATGGAGACTTCAATTTCATTTGCCCATCATCAAATATTGTAGCTCAAGCTGGTTTTGGTAGACTATAAATTCAAGCTGGTTTTGGTAGACTACAAATTTAAGCTGGTTTTGGCAGACTACAAATTAAACTCTCTCTGTATTCCCTCCACTACAGCCAAGCACAGAAACACAAGACTGTAAAACATTTCCCACCTTTCGTTTTCTTTGCATGTTTCAATTTTAGTACCATTTTTGACTTGTTCTTGCTTTTGGAAGGCAACTGGTCACCATTTTGCCATTCACACCTCCTCGAAGCACATCCTTCACTTAACCTATTACCAATCTCTTTAGCCACAAACCTCCCACCCTTTTGTCATTAAATCCCACCTGCCATCCACCCTAGACATTCCCTTTTGTTCTACTTCCACCCTATCCCTTGCTTAAAACCTGTCACATCTTTGACTTTTCTCCATTCTGCTGAAGGGCTATCTCAGCCTTAACTGTTTTCTCGTTTCTCTCTCCTTAGATGCTGCCTGAACTACTGAACGTCCCCAACATTTTCTATCCATATGCTGGAGATCTCAGCTGGTCAGGCAGCATTCATGGAGATAAATCAAGCTAAAGTTCCAAGTCTGCATGACTCTTTGTCAGAGTCTGTTCTTCTGTTGGCCATCCAGTATCTCTGTCTCTTGTACCAATCAATTTCTGGAGTATTTTAGTGACACTGATCATTTCAGCAGAAATATTGAACTACTATTTAATCCAGGTACTATATTGCTCATGAAATGCCACATATTGGGGCAGCTTGCATAATGAAAGCATTGGACCACCAACTCTTGACAGCATCTTCTGAACTTGCAACCTCTACCATCTAGTAGGACAAGGGCAGCAGATATCTAGGAGCAGCAAGGTCCCCTCCAAGCCGCTCACCATCCTGACTGGGAAATATAACAATGTTCCTACACCGTCACCGGAATTCCCTCCCTAAGGGCAATATGGGTGACCCTACCCATTGGGCTGCAGCAGTTTAAGAAGGCAGCTCACCACCACCTTCTCAAGGGGTAATTAGGGATGGACAATAAATGCTAGCCCAGCCAGTGATGCCCACATACCATGAACAAAGACCAGAGAAATAGAATTCTAATTTCAGTCACTTCTCCATTTACATTCCTGAGTTAATAGGTTAAAAGTTCCAATGAGATAGTGCCCAAAAGGCAGTCAATATGAATACATTCAATCTTCATATGAAAAGGATCTATGGGCCGGGTCTGATTCTCCAGTCAGTTCCATCTAACAGTATATACTAGGCTAGCTATAGAAGTCAAGGAGGAGTTGGAACTGTTTTAAACCATACACATTTCTGGTCTGAACCTTTCTACATCTTCTTCTTCAAATTTGATTGGAACATCACCGCAGACCAGGCGGCTTAGCAGATCTAGATTCTCATGTAGGCCTTACTGGGGAAGGTTCATTGAATCCTTACAGTGCAGAAACAGGTGATTCAACCCATCAAGCCTATACCAATCCTCCAAAAAGCATCTAACTCTATCCCTGTAATCCTCTACTGCCCATGGCTAATCCACTTAGTCTGCACATCCCTGGGCACTATGGGCAACTTAGCCTCACCAATCCACCTAACCTGCACATCTTCGGACTGTGGGAGGAAACCGGAGCACCCAGAGGAAACCTACGCATACGTAGGGAGAATAGGCAAACTCCATGCAGACAGTCACCAGAGGATGGAATCGAACCCGGGTCCCTGGTGCTGTGAGGTAGCCATGTGAACCACTGAGCCACCGTGCCTCCCAAAGTTTGGAAGATTCTCTTCCCAAATAGACTTAGTGAGACATGTCTCCTTGCAACAAACAATGATAATTTAATAGTCTAGCTGTCCATTTCAGAAACTCTGTGTCTGGCAGCACTGTAGACAGAGAGCAGAATTAATGTTAATAGTCCAGCGACCCTTCTTCAGAACATCAACTTCTGATAAAGACTCAAATGTTAACTCTGCTTTCCCTCTCTACAGATATTGCAAGGCTCACAGTGTTTCTCCAGCAATTTCTCTTTTTTAGTTTCAGCAGTTCTTTATTGTATTGTACCTCTGGGTTTCCAGTCTGGTGATATCACCACTGTGCCACTGGAGATCTATGAGGGGCTGGACATAGAAGTCCAGCGAAGAAACTTCATTCTCCACATGGTTAACATTCAGAGAGCAATGAATTCCCTGGAGATGATGATCCTCGGGCATATCAGGCCTATCACAGGTATTGCCTTGAATCTGATGGGTCTAGACTAGCAAAGCTAAGCAGAAGTGAGCTGGGAACAGGCAAAAAAAAATGGCCAAGGACTCTCCTCCCCCCTCAACCCCCAACGAAAAGGTGTTGTGAAGGAGGTGTAGTTGGCTACTATGTACCCTTGGCTGTAATTATCAAATGGCGAGATACGCCAAGGGTAGTGACACCTCAAATTGGAGGGCCAGGTCCCCCCTTTACCCTGGCAAACGCAAGTCACATACACGTCCTTCCTCACTGGCATTCCTTAAAGTGCCCTCATTCTCTGTGCCAACTTGACTGAGTTGTTAGCTCTCAGTAATAGGCTGCAATCCCAGCACATAATCCAAACTCACAGTCCATGGTAGGACGGGCAACAGAGAGAGAGAGAGAGAGAGAGAGAGAGAGAGAGAGAGAGAGCCTTGCTGTTGGATGAAACATGAAACTGAGAGGCTCCATCTGCTGGCTCCTGCCGATGGGACACATGCAGCTTCTCAAAGCCAAGCAGGCAGACTGTCCCGGCATCCTGCCCAATATTCTCCCATCCACCAACATCACATCAGCCACTCATTTAAAACTTCTGCTCTTTACAGGAGCCTGTTTTCACACAAAATGGTCACCAAACGCCGGCCTGTGTAACACCAGTCATAGAAACATAAAGTCATAGAATGGCTACAGTGGGGGTAAGAGGCCACTTAGCCCATTGAGTCTGCATTCATCCTCCGAAGAGCGTCCCACCAAATCCCACATTTCCCATGGCTAATCCACTGAATCAACATATCCCTGGACACTATGGGAAATGTAGCCTTGCCAATCCACCCTAAACTGCACATATTTAGACTGTCAGAGGAAACCGGAGCACCGGGAGGAAACCCACGCAGATACAGGGAGACTTCTACACAAACCATACCCAAAGGCCTTATAAGGTGCTGAAGGCTGTGCCTTGTGAGGAAGTGCTAAAGAAGTCAACATTTTGGACGATTTCCAGTTGGATAATCTTCACCATGGCTTACGATATTGCCATCAGCTAACAGTTTAAGAAGGCTGTAACTGCATTTATTGAGCACCTATTACAACCTCTGGATATTCCAATTCTCAGCAGCCCATGTGCAGGCAGCAAGATCCCACGAACAGCCATGTTTCAGTGATGTCAGAAAGATACAGGTCATCAAATCAGAGACTGAGAGCAGTCGGCATTGGAAAGATCCCAAAACTACATTTCTCCCCATCCCAATCGCATCAGAAGGCCAACAATGTCTAATACAGGAGAATGACTGGAAGACATAACCACATTCACATTTGTTAGTCATGTCTGAGCTGGCGCAAGAATATTTACTTATCCATTTTTTTTCCAATTTCTCTTCGTTCCACTTGCCTGTGACCGTTGATGCTGATCTGTTGCAACACATGCTGCAGTATTGTTGATGTAAATCCCTCCTTTTTAATTAGGTGTGCAGAGCTACCCGCGGTGATTTCTGTTAGCACAATAAAAATGGGTTTGAGTGCATTGAGGAGAGCAGAAGAAGGTCATACCCTGAAAGAGCTGCTCAACCTAGCCCACTCCCTCACTCTTTGTTCCCCTAGATCTGCAATTTGCACTCACATATCTATCTTGTTTCCTTTTGAAAAGTATTCTCAAATCTGCCCTTCAGATTCTGAATTCAGACAGGTTCACTCAAAGCAAATCCTTCTCTTCTCCCCTCTGCATTACATTGATTGTGAGGTTCCCTCTCATGTCAATGCCTCTATTACCATTTCGCCCTCATTGTCACAGCTACTGAAACAATCTCAACTTTCTCCAGACTCCCTCACTAAATATTGACGATAAATCAATGGGGCTGAATACAGCTTCATTTGCAGAGTCATAGAGTTGTACAGCATGGAAACAAACTTTTCCTTGCTGATCAGCTTTCCTAAATTAAACTACTCCCATTTTCCAGCATTTGGCCCATATTCCTCTAAATCCTTCTTATTCATGTACCCACCCTCTGGCAGCTCATTCTACACATGCACCACCCTCTACGTGAAAAAGTTGCCCCTTAGGTCCCTTTTATATCTTTCCCCTCTCACCTTAAGCCTACGCCTTCTAGTTTTGGACTCCCCTACCCTGGGAAAAAGACCTTGTCTGTTCACCCCATCCATACCCCTCATGATTTTATAAACCTCCATAAAGCCACCTCTCAGCCTCGGATACTCCAGGGAAAATAGCCCCAGTCTCTACAGCCTCTCCCTATAGCTCAAACCCTCCAACCCCGGCAACATCCTTGTAAATCTTTTCTGAACCCTTTCAAGTTCCCCAACATCTTTTCTATAGCAGGGAGACCAGAATTGAACACAGTAATCCAAAAGTGACCTCACCAAAGTCCTGCACAGCTGTAGCTGTAGGAGTCTGGAATGTGCTGCCAGGGATTGGTGGTGGAGGCAGATGTGTTGGGGGCATTTAAGGGGCTTTTAGTGAAACACATGAATATGCAAGGAATGGAGGGATATGGACCTGCAGAAGGGATCAGTTTAATTTGGCATCATGTTCAGCACAACACTATGGGCCAAAGGACCTATTCCTGAGCTGAACTGTTCTATGTTCTAACCAAGAGAAGCAGTAGCCCATAGAAAGAGAATGCAACGTTAAGTAAGAGGCTGAGGAAGGGAGGTATCTGGTCACTGAGTTCACCTGGAGACTGACATGGGAAAGCTTTGTGCGTTGTCGCTGACACTGTCTGAGTGTGAGGCCACCTCTTGTTGGCAGGGGAGGGGGTTTGGTTGGAGGGGGACAGCTCAGCACAGAGGGACTGCGCTTCATATCAACTGGCCCAAAACCAGGGAGTTTTTATTAAAAATATCTCAACTGATTGTTATATTTTCAATGCCAGCAAAGATACGGGCACTCATTTCTTCACCAATGTAAACTACGTGCCCACCAGTAACCAGATCCATGCCATAGTGACAGGCAGACGGACACACAGGCCGGATGCTTGACTGCAGGATTTCCCAGAGAACATCACAATGAAGTCAATCTGGAGCTCAGTCACTGCTGGAATGTACAAAGCTCTGCTGGTCTACGGGAATCAGGAGAGAACATGAGGAAGTAATCTCAGGGATACAAAATACTGGGAGAGACAGGTAACACCAAATACAGATGACCAAGCTAATAGGTGGAGTCAGACTAAGGGGGCAAAGTAATGAAGTCTATATCAGAGTTACACTGCCCACATGTTAATATATGGAGGATGGTTACTAAGTGCGAGGAGTTACAGACACAGTACATCTAGTGGGACTGTAAAGTGGTGGTGAGAATGGAGACCTGGGTCAAGGAAGGTCAGGTCCGGATGTTAATTATTCCTGCTGACAAGGTGTTCATAAAAGATCAGAAGATCCGAAAAGAAAATAAGGAGGAGGGCTGGTGCTATTGGTTAAGGAGCACTTTGTAGTATTGGTGGAAAAGGGTGTCTCAGAGGGTTTTTGAGGTAAGGAACAGGGAGAGTGAATGACATTATTTAGTGTAATCTATAGATGACCAACTAACAGGAAGGATATGGAGAAACAAATGTGAAGGGAATTACAAAGGGCTGTAATTATTAGTTATAACGGGAACCTTCACTAACTGTATATTGATTGGGACAGTGCTAGTGTAACGGACAGTGATAGTATAAGGGGCAGTGATAATGTAAGGGGTAGCAAGGGATCAGACATTCCTGCATGGTGTTCAGGAGAATTCCCTACAGCAGTGCGGGTCTAGTCCAACAGGAACGAGACCCAGTACATGGGAATGGGGTGGGATCAAGTAGATCAAGTGACAGTGAGGGAACATTTAGGGAACTGCAATCGTTGTATCATTAGGTTTAGGATGATGATGGAAAATGACAGCGGGCCATCCAGAGTAAGAATAATCAACTATCAGAGGGTGGACTTCAAAGGGGCAGGCACGGAACTGGGCCAAATAGACTGGAACCAAAATTTAGCGGAAAAATTAGAAAACGGGCTGAGTTGAAAGAGGAGATGGTTTGAGTTCAGTCAAAGTATGCTCTCTCAAACGGGAAAGGTGGGGAAAACTAGTCCCAACCTCCCCAGATGCCAAAGGAGATAGAAATTATGTTAAAGGAGAAAAACTGGAAGATTCATAAAGCAGCTGAAAAAGTAAATATGAGAAACAAAGGATTATGGGGAAAGACTGGCAGCTAACATGAACAAAAATCCAAAGTGTTTTGTAAACACCTCAACAATAAACCAAGGTGGTAACTAGAGGATTAAGTAAAGGGAAGGACTGATTTTTAAAAAATGAGATTTACACAAATGGGCAAGAGGCAGGGCTGCGGGCCTAAACACATACTTTGCATCTGTCCTCACCCCTGAGGCAGATACAGCACGTGCTATGGTAACACAGGAGGAAACTTAGTCATTGGAAGGGTTTAAAATTGGTAACGAGGCAGTGTTGGATAAACTGTTAGTACTTATTGTAGGTAAGGCACTAGGAGTGGATGAGATATATCCAAGGACAGTGAGGTAAGTGCAAACTAGTATGTTATGGAATTTAAAGTGCTCACCTAAATACTCCTTAAATGCAACAATGGTTCTCATCTCTTTCACACTTTCAAGGCAGTGATTCCAAGTTGCACCACCCTCACTGTGAAACATTTGTCTCTCAAATCCCCTCTAAGCCTCCTGCCCTTAAAGTAATGGCCCTTCCCAACTCGGAGGAAATCATCCCCAGTCTATCCCGCTTCTCTTCACAACTGAATCACTCCAGCCCGGTCAACGCTCTAATGAATTTTCTCTTAGTGCGATCATGTCCTTTCTATAGAGCGTTGACCAGAACTGCACACCACACTACAGTTGTGGCCTGACTAACACTCTTCACAACTCCATCGTAATCTTCCTGCACTTGTATTTAATGACCGGACTAATAAAGGCAGGTATCCTATACACCTTCTAAAACACCTTATGTACCTGTTCTGCTGCCTTAAAGGATCTATGGACCAAGGTCCCTCTGATCCGCTGTACTTCCCAGGGTCTTCCCATTCATCGTGCATTGTCTTGTCTTGTTAATCCTCCCAAAATGGCTCACCTCACTTTTTTCAGGATTATATTCCATTTGCTGTTCTGTCCATCTGACCACGCCATCCTGTAGTCTTAGGCTTTCCTCCTCACTATTTATCACACCATCAATTTTCATATTATTTGTGAGCTTATTGACCATACCCCCTACGCTCATGCCTTGATCTTTAATGTACACAACAAAAGCCGAAGTACCCAGCACTGAACCTTGTGTAATATCACTGGACACGGGCTTCCAGTCACAAAAGATAACTTGTGACCATCACCCTCTGTCTCCCGTAATGAAGCCAATTTTAGATCCAATTTGAGAAATTGCTCATGATCACGCGGGGTCTTACCTTCACGATCAGTCTCACATGTGATGCCTTGTCAAAAGCCTTACTGACGTCCATTTCGGCTACATTAGCTGTGCTACCCTCGTCCACACAACTAGTCTCCTCCTAGAAATGCTCAATCATACCCTTCAGTCATGACTCCCCCTGACAATGTCATGTTCGCTATGCTTGATTTATTGTCTCTCCAGCATCTTGCACAAAAAACTCTCTAGTTGGCATCTCCCTCAGCCCTCAGGGTCCTTGATTCTGAATGTTGGCATGTCCCATGATGCTCTGGGCCTTTCGATGCAGACGGACTAGGTGGAGCTCTCCAGGTGCTGACGAGTGACCTCCATCTTCAATTCCATATTTCCCAGTCCCCTGCCCTATTACAGCCTTCTCCCTTTTGTTCCTTTCCTCTTCCAATTTCTGACTCTGTGTCGTCCAGCTCTGCACTGACCTGAAACACTGACTTTGTTTCTCTCTGCACGGATGATTCCTGACCTACCCAGTATTTCCACTACTTTCTGTTTCTCCCCTTCATATTTTCAGTGTTTTTTTTAAGGTGCAGTTAAGAGTCAACCACATTGCTGTGGGTCTGGAGTTACATGTGGGCCAAACCAGGTAAGGATGGCAGCTTCCTTCCCTAAAGGACATTAGTGAACCAGATGGGTTTTTCCTGACAATCAATAATGGGTTCACAGTCATCATTACACTCTCAATTCCAGATATTTTATTGAATTCAATTTCCACCATTTGCTGTGGTGGATTTGAATCCAGATTGCCAGAGTTTAATCTGGGTCTCTGGATTAACAGTCCAGTGATAACACCACTCAGCCATTGCCTCCCCACTGCATTTGCAGTGCTCGATGTTGCTTTGTAGCCTTACCTGGCCTGCTTTGCAAGGATACCGAGACCAAGCTTCTCTTGACCTATTACTGATGTCGGCAATGTGCAGGTAGGAGACAGCAAAGCAAACTCTCACGGGTTTGGTGAGTCCTTCAAGTATTAAGGGCAGCGATCAGATATCGAGGTACGTCCTGAGAAACCAGAGCAACTGAACCTGCGAGTAATTGTACGCAAAGACAAACCATTCTGGTGCAAGGAACAAAGAGAGCTTCTATCACTCACTCGGTAAAGCATAGCTTGAACATTGCCACAATGTCACCAAAGCTTTTCAGACTCTGTTCACCAGAACAGACATCAGAATGTCAAATTTCAAACAATCACAACAATTGCGAGTACAGTAGAGACCGGCTGATGGAGAAATAGGAAATGGGGAAAGCTCTAATGGAGACAATAAGTAGTCAATCCATTTTCAATTACTTATGGTCTCCTATAGCAACAGTACTTTCTCCCTGGCTTACCATTATCTACCCCTTTGTCTGATTAACCTTCATTCTGTCTCCTTCTGTTTCCCTGTTGCCTGCTCCTTTAACCACATCTCCAGCCCCAACCCCTGTCTTCCGCACATACATTATCTTTTCTTGGCTGCTATCGGTTCTGAGGAAGAGTCACGGGACTCAAAATGTTACTCCCATTTTTCTCTCCACTGATACTGCCAGACCTGCTGAGCTTCTCCAGCTATTTCAGTTTCCATTTCAGATTTCCAGCAACTGCTATTTTATTTTAACCCACTGATTTTGAATGCCTCGATTAAAAATTGTCCTACCACTTCCAAGGGTCTCATCACCTTCAATGGCTGAAGTACATATAAAACCAGGCCTCTGCTCCTGCAATACACAGAGTTGTATGCTTCACTTTATGTCACCTGTCTATGCATTTGTTTTGAGGACTAATCACCTCATATTTCTCTGTTTTGATCTTCATTGTCTGCCTATTCCTCCAACATATCCATGTTCTTTTGAAGTTCTGTGCTGTCCACCAGAGTTCACAATGCTTCCAATTTTCATACCATCTCACTAACTTTTAAACTGTGCCCTGAGCACCAAAGTCCAAGTTAATAACATATATCTGGAAAAGCCAAGGCGCTGACACTTATTGAATTTGATTTGATTTGATTTATTGTGGTCACATGTCCCTAAGTACAGTGAAAAGCTGTGTTTTGTGAGTAATGCAGGGGGATCATAACAAACAAGGGCATACAGATCATACAGTCTTTAGACAGAGTGAGCCATACACGGTTACAGCTGCACAGGAGGTGCACACAGCAAGATGAACATTAGATTGAAATTACCATGGTTCATTCAGCAGTTTAATAACAGCGGGCAAGAAGCTCTTCATGAACCTGCTGGTTCATGTGTTTAAGCTCCTGTATCTTCTGTCTGACAGAAGAGTTTGTAAGAAAGTACAACCAGGATGGGATGGGGCTTTGATGATGTTGGCAGCCTTTCCGTGGCAATGAGAAGTTGGTGTGCATGATGGTCAGGGCTGTGCACATCACCTTCCGTAGTTTCTTATGGTCCAGGCAGAGCAGTTGCTGTAACAGGCCCTTACATATCCAGATAAAATGCTTTCTATGGTGCATCTGTAAAAGTTGGTGGGAGTCATTATGGATATACCAGCTTTCCTGTGCTGCCTGAGGAACGAGAGGTGTTGTTGTACCTTCTTGACTGTCACATCTACGTGGGAGGACCAGGAGATGTTGTCAGTTATTGTTACTCATACAATCTTGACCCTCTCCACCTCAGCTCCATTTGTGCAGATAGGGGCATCTTCCTGATGTCAATGGTTCCTGGGGATCTCCACTCCAAGCCTTCAAAAACATTTTCAGTAACCATTCCCTTGGTTTCCTGTTGCTCAGGCAGTTCAACATCCATTGTGTTTCAGTTCCTTTTATTCCATGTTGGTTTGTGCAGCGCTGTGCCAAATGCCTCTTACAAGTCCATGTACACCACATCAACCGCACTCCCCTTATCAACCTTCCAGTACCACCTCAAAAACTCCAGGTAAACATGATCTTCCCTTAACCAAAAAAAAGCAACTTACACTTATTTAGTGTGTTTAGCATTATGGAGCATCCTAAGGCGCTTCAAAGCACACTATTAAGCAAATCACAAAATAAGCTAACAATTTACCTGCAATACATTATTTCCTTCTCCAGAACATATACCTTTATGCAGTGAAGAAGGAAACATAATGATGTTACAGATGTACAGTTTTCTATATTTATATAAAGAAAAATATGTGGCTTTCTCCTAAGACCTTGCAACATGGAAAACTGTTACAGACGTCTGTCTCTTTCCAAGACTTGAACATCAAGCTTGTGTTCAATGAGTGAACCAGCCAATATAGAGAGCCAGGTGGAGGCTGATATGAGGAGCTGGGGAGATAGCTGTGAGATAGATCCAGATCTGACTGAATTCACAAACAGGAAAGGGGAAAATTATCATAATTCAAGGAGTCACATGGCATTAAATCTATAGATTAACATTTAATTTAATCAACACGTACATGAAATAACTCCACAGAGGCTGGTATCCATCATCAGGACATCCTTTAATTTGATTTGATTTGATTTATTTGTTGTCAGGGGTATGTGGCTACAAAATGCAGTGGAAGGTGCTGTATAGAGTCACCACTCTCCGGCTCAATCTTAAAACACAGAAAAATAAACCAAAACATAGAAATGTAAAGGCAGTAAAATAAGGAAAGAAACTTCAACTTTACAGTCCTTGTCGTTAAAGTGCTTAGCCATCGGCCTGGTGTGGCCAGCCAGTAAAGAGAGGAAAAACAAATGGGAAAAGGGGAAAAATAAGGGAACGTCAAAGAGACAGAAGACACATAAACTGTCCTTGAATTTAGTGCTGCCTCATTCAGAATCAGGTATTGGACAATCAATATCTCTGACATTCCCCTTCATATCTGTCAGCCAGGGCTCCCTGATTAACCAAGTTAACAGCCCCAAAAAGGGAACTCATATTCTATGAAGACCATCTGGCTGACTTTGTTACAATGACTATAATACATTACACCAGATCAAGTATAAAGATTAACTGCATCTGTAAACCACTTGGATAAAATATTTTAAAAACTCTGACGGTCTGAATATTGTCTATTGGGGGAAAAAGAAACCCTTAGAATTAAGATTGGCAGGGAAGCAGTGATGTAGTGGTAGAAATAATCCAGAGCAATGGATTGATGTGGTGGAGACACAGGTTCGAATCCTACCGCGGTGGGTTATGCAATTGGATTTCAATAAAAATCTGGAACTTAAAACAAGTCTAAAGGCGATCTTTAATCATCTAAATGTTGATTGTTGGAACCCCCTCCCCACCACTACATCCCCCAAATCTGGTTCACTCTTGTCCTTCAGTTAGGAAATCTGTCCTCCTTACCCTGTCTGGCCTAGATCCACAACAATGTGGCAATGAATGTTGGCCTAGCCAATGATGACCAGATTCCATGAATGAAGGAAGCCACAGCTAAATGCATTAACCAGGTCTACGGGAATAATGTTCAAGTTAAATAAAGAAGGCCAGCAAATGTTCAAGAAGTCCTGCAATTTTCAGTTGACTAAAATCTGAACTATATCAATACTATGTGGAGCAAAACATTTTCATTCACTGCCTTGCTAGTTAGAGTTAACACTCTAGCACCTCAATTCTGTCTCTGTCCCTGTCTCTCTCCCTGTGGGGCTTGCCAAATCTGTAGAGTATTTTGGGCATATTCTGATTTTATTTCAGGTTTCCAGCATCCATTGTATTTTTGATTTGGTTTAGTCTAACGCTGGGTCCTACATTTGAGGAAGGCCTTTGAATGGATATGGAAAACATTATCAGCAATGGCTCTGTGGACAAAGGCCTTTTTTATGAGGATGCTGAGAGGGGGAGGGGAACAAGCTGAGAGAAAATGGGTGAGTGGCCTCTTGCTGAGTAGTCAGCATGATTCCAGCCAATCCTGGCTTGTTTCTGTATCTTTCCCACCTGAGCAACAGGGGACAGGGAATGGGAATAGTCAAATCCTGCAATGGTATCAGTTGTATATGGCATGATTCACAGCAACAGTAAAGTTCAGCAATGAATGCCTGGCAATTGTACGGGCGGTAATTAAATGCAGCAACTGAGACTGTAGTGAGTTACTCATAAGAGTGAAGTTTGATGCTGATCTGTGGGAATGGGTTTCCATTTCCATTCTGCCTTGAAATGGTGAGGGAAAGCTGGTGGGCGGTTCTGAACTGCTGATAGCTTTCACCGCCAATGTGACCGCGTTGGCCTCCTTGATACCTTAAAGGAATAAAAATCTTGCGTTTCCAAGTCCCAGCCAATACTGTACATTCACTTTTGGTACGTGGGGCACACAATTTGGGCGCAACTCGATCCCATGAGCAGCATCGAGATCACAGTCGGTTTTGGTGATGTTAGGGAAATGTTGGTCAGGACACAAGGGGGAAGCCAGCCCCTCTTCTTCCGCTCTCTCCTCAGCCCAATATAACATCCCACCCGAAAGTCAAGGCCTGGAATTGTCCAGCATTCCCTCTATCCTATCCTTTGTGCTTTGAAGGTTCTGAGAACATCCTTGCACCCACGTTGCTTTGACTTAGAGGCCAGCATGCTAGCCATGGCACATGGCAGCTACTTAAGGGCAACTTTCTGCTATGCACCGTTCCAGGAAACACCGTAAGACTGAGGAGTAGATGAAGGCCACTCAGCCCCTTAGCCTACTCCTACATTTGATATGATCATGGCTGATCTCATCTCGGCCTCAACTCTTCTTTCCCTGCCCACTGCCGATAATCTCTTAACCCATTACTAATTAAAATCTGTCTTCCCCTTGAATTTACTCAATGTTACGCTGTCTACTGTATTCCTGGGAGAGTGAGTTCCACAGATTCACAACTCTCCGAATGAAGTGATTTCTCCCCACTGTTGCTTTAAATTGACTTAAACTTAAAACTGTGACTGTGCCCCACATAAGCCTCTACTTGGTCAATCCTTCTCAGCATCGTATCCACGTCAATGCGAAAAACTCTCATTCTTCTAAAACTCTAGCGAATATGGGCCTGAATCTCTCCTCACAAGACAAGCCTCTCATCTCTGGAATTAATCCAGAGAACTGTGTGCGGACTGCCTTCACGGAAGGTGACTGATGTGTGTGGATTTAAGCACAAAGGCTGGCAAGAGCTAATAGATATGCCAGGATCTGCCTCATGTTGTTGGAAGGTTTCCTGCGCTCTAAGGTTGCCTATAATAGGGATGTCACAACCTCTGAGGTACACTTCCGAGGACACTTGAGGGCTGGCATGAGCCGGGATCAGATACCCGTGAGATGTCACATCAGCAAACGGCAGCGGAAGGCCTGCGCAGATGTGATGGCAGCTGGTCGATACTGGCATCAGCGAACCAGTCAGCACACAGCTGCCAACATGCTGCGCTGCATTCAATTTCACGCTGCGACCGTGACCTGGCCGATCATTCTCCGTCTGACAACTAAACGCGATACATTTAACGCTGGCTGCTAGGTCTGAACTAATCTCGTTCTCGCCGAGAGATCAGGGTCGGCTGGACACTGGGCAACATGAGCCTGTTGCCAAATTTTTGATCACTCATACTCCATGAACCTCACTGATCCCCAGTCAGTGCAGGGGAAACAACACGAATTTAAACGGGCAACTTTATTGTCGTCAAAAGTCTCTGGGGCTTTCATGGGAGACAACTGGAGGGGTGCTCTCAGAGGGCTGGTGGAGATTGGAGAGGTAGGGAGGAGGAAAGAGGCCATGGAGGCAGTGAGCAGAGAGGTTTTAAAATTCAGGTAATCCTAGAACTGTTCGCTGCAACATGCTTCCACCTGAGGTCTTTCTACCAAAATGCAATGGGGGTCCATTCAGTTATCAGTACTCCCCTCGGTGCCTCAGATACATGTACACAGTATCGTGCATTAGTAAGAAATGCCCTCAGGCTTATTGCAATTTCACAGCAAGTCAAGCCCCAACGTTGTTTGTGCTCCAAGTGCATAGATGGTACAGAACAAACGGCTTCGATTCCTGCATGTGTGCATGAAGGTGGGTTTTTATGAATAATGTACATTTTTGCAACTAAAAATAAACATGCTTCTTAATCATACAATCCCTACAGTGCGGAAACAGGCCACCCGGCCCATTGAGTCTACCCCAATCCTCTGAAGAGAATCCCAGCCAGATCCACCCCGCTGTCCCTGTAACCCTGCATTTCCCATGGCTAATCCACCTAACCTACCCATCCTTGAAAACTATGGGCAATTTAGCATGGCCAATCCACACATCTTTGGTAGGATAAGAGGTCAGCACAACATCGTGGGCCGAAGGGCCTGTAACTGTGCTGTACTGTTCTATGTTCTTTGGGCTGTGGCAGGAAACTGGAGCACCCGCAGGAAACCCTCACAGACACGAGGAGAATGTGCAAAAGTGCACACACCAAGTCGCCAAGGGGTGGGATCGAACCTGGCTCCCTGGCGCTGTGAGGCAGCGGTGCTAACCACTGAGCCACCATAACACCCCTTAATGTCTTTTAAGGCAGAAGGTGAGAAAGGGACAATTATGCTGCCCATGCTGCAGAAAAGACCAAGCAACCCGCATTCAGTAAGACCCCTCTCTCCCACCGAAAGCTGGGGTCAGCGCAGGCCACTAGACTGAGTGCTCAGTGCCGTCCTAACCTGCCAGGCCCCTGCTAGTGAAACACTGACGGATATGGTAACAACATAGTGACAAAGGGCCAAGAATCTGCTCCCTCAGATGGAAGGGAGCTGTTCAGGTGGATGCCATCTTGTGTCCCTGACAGAGTGGCAAAGCAAGGGAGACAGAGAGAGAGCAAGGCACAGTGCCACAGAAAACAGGTAATCCCGGACGAGATACACTCTCAAATGCACAAATTCACTCTGCAATTAAATTCAGCCACGGCTTTACGCTGTAAGAGTCCACTCAATATTTAATGGCAGCATGGTTTCTGATGAAAGGGAAAGGTCACGCAGTTTAAAATGGCACTGCTTGATATCAAGGTCTCCCACCAGGTTTATGATGAGACAAATATAACAAACCTTAAACCGTTTCTGCATTCCCCAGCCCCATAAATACTCAGACTTACAAACTCACAATCAGAAAAACACACACACACACATACACGAACACATGCACACATACATATGCATGCGCGCAGGCACACACACACAGCCACATACACACGCGCGTGAGCACACACATGTGCACTTGCACATGCATGCACACACACACACGTACGCATGCACACATGCAGGCACACACACGCACCCACACACATACACACATAAACACAAACACACACAGACACACACATACATATGCATGCACACTCATGAACACACACACCCATGCACACGCACGTGCACGTGCACACACACACACACACAGACACAGACACACACACACACACACACACACACACACACACACACGTGCACTGACACCATCAGGACCAGAAGATGCTGGAACAGCTCAGCAAATCTGGCAGCATCTGGGAAGAAAAATCAAAGTTAACTTTTCGGGTCTGGTGACCACTAGTGGACTGGGTCTATTTCTAAGGAAAGGTCACCAAAACTGAAACATTAACTCTGATTCTTCCTCACCTGTTGAACTTTTCCAGCAGCTTCTGTTCTTGTTTCTGATTTACAGCATCTGCAGTTCTTTCGGTTTTTATACAATTGTATATATTCTGCCTTGCTAAAACACTTCAAACTGTGCAGCAGAGGAGTGAAGGGGTTCTGAATGATTACAGCGACATGAGTACTGTAGGCTCAACATGTTCCAAATCATTTTTCTTCACCCTCATTGCTCCAAGTTAGATCTTACTGCTGTCGGCAAATAACACTCCATGCTAGTGTTTTGAAGAAATGAACACAGAGAGCAGAAATGAAACCATATCTGATCATTCTTAGGCGGCTCTGCCCTCACTGAACAGCTGTGCAGCAAATTAAATGCTCTTCTTGGGTTTTTTTTATGTATCAAGAGGCCCTCAAATCCCGTCGTACCTCGACAGGCAATTTTTAATTCCTTCATTTGGATCACAAACTGAAAAGGAGTGTCTCAAAGCAGATCTGAGACCTGCCAGTGCTGCAGTGTTTAAAGAGAGAATTAATTCCATCAGCAATGTGATAACAACCTGATCAACCAATTTAGCAATGCCGGTGAAGAGACAAGGACTAATCAGGACACTTAGGGATCATTTCCTTCAAATAGCAGTCATGATCACTTGAGGGGGGCTTTGGTTTAATATCAGATCAGTAGACTGTGCTTCTAACCAGGTACCACTGCCCTACTGCTACACTGGGGTCACTCATAGAAGATCACAGCATCCCTACAGTGTGGAAACAGGCCCCTTGGCCCAACAAGTCCACACTGACCCTCAGATCATCCCACCCAGACCCATCCCCTTGTAACCCACCTAATCGACACACGCCTGAACACTACGGGCAATTTAGAATGGCCAGTCCACCTAACCTACACATCTTTGGACTGTGGGAGGAAACCGGAGCACCTGGAGTTAAGCCACATAGACACGAGGAGAATGTGCAAACTCCACACACAGACAGTCGCCCGAGGGTGGAATCAAACCTGGGTTCTTGGCACTGTAAGGCTAGTCAGCACAGATTTTCTCCTCTGGCCTGCTGTTCACAGTTAGACAACTGAGAGTGTCTATCTGACTGGTTACCCTTCATCAACAGAAATTAGTTATTGTGGAAAGGTTGCAGAAAAGATTTACAAGGACATTATTGAAACTGGATGGTTTGAGTTATAAGGAGAGGCTGGGACATTTTCCCCGGAACGTTGGACTCTGAGGGATGACCCTATAGAAGTTTATAAAATCGTGAAGTGCATGGATAGGGTGAATAGCCAAGGGGTTTTCCCCCAGGGTAGGGGAGTCCAAAACTACAGGGCATAGGTTTAAGGTGAGAGGGGAAAGATTTGAAAGGGACCTAAATGGCAACTTTTACACTTAGAGGGTGGTGTGTTCATGGAATGAGCTGCCAGAAGAACTGATTGATGTGGGTACAGTTACAACATTTGAAAGATGTTGCTAGGAAAGGTTTAGAGGGATATGAGTCAACGTGGGCAAATGGGCCAAGCTGTGTTTAGGTTACCTGGTCGGCATGGATGAGTTGGGCTGAAGGGTCTGTTCCTGTGTTGTTTGACTCTTTCACTTCATGATTCTATCAGCTAAACCCAGGCCAAAGCTCGGTCCTTACCGTTTGCCTTAGCATTTCACTCACAATCCTGTTAATTCTGAGACTCCTGCTAGTTCAATTTGTTTGGGATTACACTGTCCTTGGCTTGTGTCAGCAACCACAGGTCACTCGTTCATTTTTCTTCATAAAAACTTCAATCAAAAAAAATCAATGAACTGCAGAGAACCAATAAAGTAAGTAAATGAAAAGTGGCCTGTCTGGAGAGATAGCGAGTGTGTGTTTGGTGTTAACAGGGTCATCAGTGCTGTGCACCCTTCACTGAACTCATTGGAATAATTGCTTCAAGCTCACAATAGCTTTGAAAACAGCAGCGGGGAAGGGCACAGTGCCCCGGGTTAGAAACTGAACCATTAAGACCCGAAATCAGATTGAAAGTAAGAAAGCTTCTTCAGGCATCCTTCTATCAGGTTTGACAACACACAGCCCCGGGAAGACATTTATAAAATTTATTCGAGGGATGAGGGTGTCACTTACAGAGCCAACATTTATTGTCATCAGGCTAATCTCCCGGAGGAGGTGGTGGCAAGCTGACTTTTTGAGCCGCTGCAGCCCATGTGCTGTGGGTAGACCCACAATGCCCTCAGGGAGGGAATTCCAGGATTTTGACCCAGCGACAATGAAGGTATGGTGAGGTATTTCCGAGTCAGGGTGGTGAGTGGTTTGGACGTAACTTGCAGGTGCCGATGTATCTGCTGCCCTTGTCCTTCTAGATGGAAGTGGTCATGGGTTTGGAAGCTGCTGTCTAAGGAGCCTTGGCGAGTCGCTGCATCTTGTAGATGTTACATACTCCTGCTCCTGGGTGTTGGTGCTGCAATAAATGATGTTGAAGCTCATGGGAGCAATGCCAATCAAGCGGCTGCTTTGTCCTGGATGGTACCAAGCTTCTTGAGCATTGTTGGGGCTGCACCCATCCACGTAAGTGGGGAGTATTCCATCACACTCCTGGCTTGAGCCTTGTAGATTTTGGACAGGCTTAGGGGTGTCAGGAAGTGTGTTAGACTGAATGTAAGTATGTGAGCATAAGGCTCCTGGATGACCAGAAGATATACTGTAATGACGCTGGAACAGCAATGAGAAGGCACAGAGTTAATGTCCTGGAAACACTGTTTCTAACCATAAAATCACTAATTGTAGAATTTAAATTCCACACATAAATCTGAAATGTAAAGCTACTCGTAACAGTGACCATGGATTGTTGTGAGAACCCATCTGGTCCACTAACATTCTTCAGGGGAGGAAATCTGCCACCCTTATCTAGTCTGGCCTACATGTATCTCCAGACCCTCTGCAATGCAGTTGACTCTTAACTGCCCTCTGAAATGGTCTGGAAGCCATTGAACTCAATAAAAATCTGGGATGGGCCACATATTCCGACCTTACCAGTAATTCCCTGATCCCATTAAAATATCCATTTAAAACAAGATTTGATACAAGATTGGAGACAGATTTTTAGAATTTATTGAGGGTGTGAGATGGGACAGCAGCCAAGAGGAACGCTTAAATCAATAGATGGTGCTGTTATCCAGAAGGACAGTAAGATGGATGTGGGTTCCTCTTGTAGCTGGAGAGAGGGTAAGGCAGTGGTTGATGATCTTGGAGAACTTAGGTTCAAAGGAGACCAGGAGATCTGACTTCATACGACAAACTCAGGTGAACAGCTAGGATGTGGTAATGGGAACTGCAGATGCAGGAGAATCCAAGATAACAAAGTGTAAAGCTGGATGAACACAGCAGACCAAGCAGCATCTCAGGAGCACAAAAGCTCTCTGATGAAGGGTCTAGACCCGAAACGTCAGCTTTTGTGCTCCTGAGATGCTGCTTGGCCTGCTGTGTTCATCCAGCTTCACACTTTGTTAGCTAGGATGTGGGTTTGGTGACTGGGCGACAGTAGTGGTATCAGTCTCACATCAAACAGGAGCAAAACAGTCGGAGATTTTAACTTGCAGTCAAAATCTGTTTGGGGTTAAAATCAGGCCCGGGCTGTTAACACAGACAAGTGTAAAACAAGGAGATGGAAAAGCAAGTTGGATGAGGGGGGAGTTGGGCAGGATGGAGCCAGACACTCTCAGAATACATGGGAAAGCTGGCGGGGTCTTTTTATCACCATTAGTGGGGATGGCCAAGGTAACGGGTATGGGAGTGGGCAGTAAAATCTTTGTTTCCACAGGAGATAGCTAGGCCCTTGCAAACCCCTGCCCTCCCCACCACCCCAATCCCACACCCCAGACCACATGGGAATCCAAGATAACAAAGTGTGGAGCTGGATGAACACAGCAGGCCAAGCAGCATCTCAGGAGCACAAAAGCTGACGTTTCAGGCCTAGACCCTTCATCAGAGAGGTCTCTCTGATGAAGGGTCGAGGCCCAAAACGTCAGCTTTTGTGCTCCTGAGACGCTGCTTGGCCTGCTGTGTTCATCCAGTTTCACACTTTGTTATCTTGAATTCTCCAGCATCTGCAGTTCCCATTATCACATAGGAAACCATTTGGACAGGGTCTTATTCTGCCCCTGGTTCAGGAAAGCATGTAACCGCCCCTGCCATTAATGTTTCTACCCTCTCAGCTGCTGCTCCAGTTGTGGGGGATTTACCTCTGTTTTGATGATGTTTGAAGCATTTCCCACTGTTGCTGGTTTTGTACCTTAGAACTGAGACAGGAGCAGGTTCTTTAACTAATGCCACTTCTCCACTGTGCGTATTTTATCCAGGATGGTGGAATGGCCAATTGCTAAGAACTCATACTGTTTCAGGTCCAGTATTAAGAACAATCTGTTCCTTTCCTACCCTGAAGGGCATTTGTGAACCAAATGTTTTGTTTTTGAAAAAACAATTTTTAGAAACAACAACTGACAGGGTTTACATGGTCACTATTAAACAAGCTCTCTATTTCAGAATTTTATTGAATTCAAATTACATTACCTGCCAAGGTGGAATTCAAACACATGTCTCCGGGACATTTTACTTCGGATTGTGCCTTGCTGGTGCAGTGACATTAAGATTATGTCATGTACAGACACCTTTAAAAATACTGAACACCCACGCACATCTGCTCCAACATATGTGCACATGCACACATGCATGTTCATACATGCGCACACAAATGTGCACACACATAGGCATACACTCACACTCAGACATGCACACACGTACAAACTCAGACACACACTTACAGAGGCACAGACATACACACACACAGACACACACACTCAGAGAGACACACACTCTCATTCTGAGAGAGAGACGCACACAAGCACACACACACACATACACACAGACACACACACACACACACACACACACACACACACACACAGTCACTCACTTAGACTCAACAAGACACTCACGCATACAGACACACACTCTCACGTACTTACACACACAGACACACACTCACAGAGACACAGGCACACACACACACGGGCACACTCACAGACACACACCACACACTCATATACATAAACACACTCAGCCACGCTGATACATTCACTCACAGAGACACACACAGACACACTTTCACAGAGACACAGGCACACAGAGGTCTGAAGAGAGACAAAAGACTCTGTAGGCTATTAGCTTTAAAATGTACTAAGTATATTTCAGGTAGATTCTTGGTTGATGTTGCTGTTAAGGGTAATGGGGTACAGACAGGAATTTCCAGTTAACGCCATAATTAAACCAGCCATCATCTATTGACCAGTGGAGCAGGCTTCAGGAGCTGAATGGTCAACTCCAGCTCAGACCTCTTATGTTCTGTACTCACGTTGTAAAGATGAATGTTTCTCAGAAGATATTGTAAAAGTCTGTCTCTCTTTCGCTCTCTGAACAGGAAATTGGTGTCAGGGGGCTGTGTGAAGGACAAATGGAAGTTCCTCGCCAACCTAGACTTTTCACATTTCATTTATTTCGTATTCACTTCATTACTTTTGTCAAATGGGCAAAAGCACCTCATTAATAATCTGACTGGCTCATGTGAGTTTCTTTGCTAGTAAGAGTCAAGCATCTGTGATGGGTCTTAACCAAGGGCTGCCATTGGGAAGTTCACAGAATGTCTAAGCGCTGGGGAAGCATAAATTCCAAGTATTAGAGATGGACAGTCTAGTAATCAGATGACTAACCAATCAGTTATTAGTAAGTGAACTAAAACACTGAGAAAAACATATCTGCTGCTTAGCTCCTACCACCTGGTAATGAAGTGTCAGGATTCTGAGGGCTTTCTTCAGCAGATAAAAATGGGTTTTGCAGTACTACTAGAGATAATGGGAACTGCAGATGCTGGAGAATTCCAAGATAACAAAATGTGAGGGTGGATGAACACAGCAGGCCAAGCAGCATCTCAGGAGCACAAAAGCTGACGTTTCGGGCCTAGGCCAGTACTACTACGTTTGTTCACCTCACGTAGATTTAGGCTTTACTCTGCTGGATATTGATATGCAGAAGAAACACACACCAATTCCATTCAGTATTTTGCTTCCAGTTGTCTTTCATTGGCTCAGCCTTTTGTCTAAAACACCTCACCCCCGACCCCACTCTCTCTGACCTACCCTCCCCACACTAGCTGTCCATCCAGCCCTACCTCCTCATAGAGCTATACCCTCCGTCTTAAAGCCCCAACAGCCTCAGACCAGGGACTGGGAAGAAAGACACTGGCATCTTTTGAGAAAGAAGAACAGAAATTGATGGAAAAACTCAGCAGGCCTGGCAGCGCCTGTGGAGAGAATCAGAGTTAACGTTTCGGGTCCAATGGCCTTATTTCGGAAGTCATAAGGGTTACTGGAACCCGAAATGTTAACTCTGATTTCTCTCCACAGATGCTCTGATTTCTTTCTATTGATGCTACCAGACCTGCTGAGCTTTTCCATCAATTTCTGTTTCCATTTCAGATTTACAGGCATCCGCAGTTCTTTCGGGTTTTGTTTAGCGTGTTTCTAGAGTTTGGTTATCAGGAATGTGGAGTCATCATGTGCAATCCCACCAATTTGTAGCCATCCCCTGTGGCATATAATTGAAGGGAAGCATCACCCACGGGCAGGGTACTGCGCACGATGGCGCTGGTTTCCAAACTGTATAAGCATCCCTAATTCTCAGCAGTAGGTCCCTGGGCCCACATTTTCAACACCACCACAGCACAGGGTGATCAATCACATGCTCACCCTCATTGTCCTTCCCTCCAACAACACCCGAACCAAGCCTCAGAGGCCATCAGCCAGCCACCACTAGGTGGCACTGCCCAGCATGGCCATTGACTCACCTGGCCCTTTGAAGAGAAGGGTTAACAGACAGAGAGAGAGAGAGAGAGAGAGACTTACGCAGGGAGTGCCACTCGTCTTGCCGAATGGTTTTCGTGATGTTGTATGAAAGATTTTTCGGAAGGATTGCTGAGGAGTAGTGATATTTGATTGGTGTACACCTGTTTATCACACCTGAGGGCAGAAAATATAAAAAGTGTTAGGTACATTTGACAAACACTTTGCACATCACATCTTCCCCCGCAGTCCACCCACTCCCTTACTGTGAAGCTGCTTTCTCTGCATCTCTCTTTGGCTCTCTCTCGCTCTTCATCATTCTCTTTTCCCCCAATTCTCTCACTGTCTCTCCATGTCTCACTCTCTTCCCCACTTTAAATGTTTCTCTTCGCAAAGTCTTCCTCTCAAACTCTGTCACCCAAACTCACCCTTTCCCTCACATCTCTCTCTCTCTGTCTGTCATTCATTCTCTCCCACATTGTCTCTGTCTGGTCCATCCTACCATTTTTGCTGGTCACATTTCTAATTAAAGCTGTTCTGGGATGTAAGGCAAACACTGTTACTGGACCAAAGCAGTGAGTGCAATGGATTGCTGGGATCCAGCAGCCAGACACTGTCTCTTCAATGGGAACACCGCGCACACATAAACAAAGTCTACGTCCAACTTCCACCAAAGTTACCAGGATAAATAAATCATTCCCAATGCAATTGTTTATGCTGCCAACTCTTGCCCCCCTATGTTAAGGCCTAACTGGTGCAAAAAAACAACTATTTTCCTCCCCCCACTTTGTGTGTGTTACCCTTGACAGCTGCTCCACTGTGGGAGGCCTTGCGGTCAAGCCATCCTTGCTTAATGTCTTCATGTTCTACAAGGGACTGGATAACAGCCAGGGGTCTGGGAGCGAAGGGGACTGGAGGGGGATAGGGAACTGGGCAGTGGGTGGGTTTGGGGATGCATGGGGTACCCACGGAGAAGATTTCTCCAGTGGAAAAGCACTGAAGGTACTTGCTGCTCCAACTAAAGCCGGTCAAGTTTGAAGTGATGCCACAGTCTCTTATTCACACACATTGATGGCTAACAATGGGGAGTGCCCTTGAGTTGAGTGGCCCCTAGAGACCTGAGGAGATCATTTTCCATATAGGACAGGGAGGGGAGGGTACGCCTACAATAAGAGGAAGGAGAGAAAGGTCTATTCTGGGCACTCTATGTCACGTTCCTATTGTGAAACCCATTGGATTTCCACTGTATTTATCATTGGGGGTATGCAGGTCACAGAAACATTGAAAATAGCAGCAGGAGGGGGCCATTCTAGCCCAACCAATCCTTACTGCACCATTCAACCTGATTATGGCTGGTCCTTTCTCTGCCATTCTCTGCCCATACCTCTTGATACCCTTAGCCTCCAGGAATCTATCCATTTCTTAAATCTATTCAGTGACTTGGAAACCACAGCCTTTGGTCATAGAGAATTCCACCACCCTCTGAGCAAAGAAATGTCTTAGTCTGAGATCACCTACCATGTATCTGGAGTCCATGACCCCTCGTTCTAGAACCCCCCCCCTAACTGAGCAAATGGGTGGTGGCCTTATCCCCTGCATCCACTGTGTCCAGCCCTTACAGAATTGTCTTCTTTTCGATTAGCTCCTCTCTCTCAGTCTCCCAAATTCCAGTCAATACTGGCCTAGTCATGGAATTATAGAATCTCTACAGTGCGGAAGCAGACCGTTTGGCCCATCAAATCCACACTGGCTCTCTGAAGACCATCCCAGGCAGACCTACACCCCCACCCTTTCCCTGTAACCCTGTATTTGCCACAGCTAACCCACCCAGCCTGCACATCCCTGGACACTATGGCAATGTACCATGGCCAATCCACCTAACCTACACATCTCTGGACATTAATGGTCTAATCTCTCCCACAGGAAACCTGCCATCCCAGGAATTGGTCTGATAAACCTTTGCTGCATTTATTCTCAGGCAAATAGATCCATTCTTAAGTAAGGAGGCCAAAAGGGCACACTCCGTTCCAGAGAAGCCTATACAGCTGCAGATAGACATTCCTGCTCCTATACTCAAATCCTCTTGCATTGAAAGTCAACATCCTTAATAACTTACTTCACATGTGCTTGCTTTCAGCGGCTGGTGTATAAGGGCACTCAGGTCTCGTTGTACAACACCATTTCCCAATCTGTCAACACTTAAATGGTACTTTGCTATTCTGTTTTTCCTTTCAAAGTGGATAATTTCACACGTACCCACATTATACTGCATCTGCCATTCAACGTTTCACTCACTCAACTTGTCTCAATCATTCTGAAGCCTCTTCACATCCTCCTCACTACTCACATTCCCACTGCCATCTAGTTTTCCATTGTCAATAAATCTAGAAATACAACACTGAATTCCTTCATCCAATTCATTGATATGTATTGTGTATATCAGAGGGCTAATAACTGACCACTGATCATCACCTTCCACTCTGAAAATGACCCATTTTAGTCTTCTCCCTGTGGTCTATCTGCTGCCCAATTCTCTGTCCATGCCAGTGTATGCCAATCCCCAGTGTTTTCAGTATTGTACACTGAACTCTTATGTGGGATTTTATCTAAGGTTTCTGAATCGCCAAATACATCACACCCACCGGTTCTCCCCAATTCATACTATAAGTTACGTCCTGGGAACAGAAAAACTCCAGTAAATTTGTCAAACATGATTTTTATTCCACATTGACTCTGCATTGGTGTTCCAAAGTTTCATATGATCATATCCTTTATAATGGACTCCCTATTTCTGATGTTAAACTAAATGAGCTATAATTCCTGGTAGTTCTTCCTCCCTCCGTTTTGAATTATTTGTCACCTCTCAATCTGCCAGGACTGCTCCAGATTCTACAGCTTTCTCGAAGATGACAACCCAGGGTGATACCCGAAACGTTGACTGCTCCTTTCCTCCAGATGCTTCCTGGCTTGCTGGGTTCTTCCAGCCTCCTGTTTGTCTCCCAGTAACTATTCCCATTGGGAATGGAGGTGATCGGAACCTGGGGATTTAGTTGCTTTCAGTCCCATTAATTCTGCAGCGCAATTCTTTTTTAACTACTACAAATCTCTTTCAGTTCTTATAATCCCTGGGCATGAGGAGTTGAAATCCCAGTTGTTGTGGTTTGAGAAGTTGAAGTTAGCGTTTTTAAAATATAGAAACAGGAATCTAGTCTCAGTAAACATGATATTGAGGTTGTCAGATTGCTGAAGGGATTTCTTGGATTCATCCAGCTTCACACTTTGTTACGCTGAAGGGATGCAACTGGTTTGTTTTTCTTTGTCCACCCATGGGATGTTGGCACCATTGGTCGTTCCCATATTTATTGCCCATCGCCACTTGCCCCTTGAGAAGGTGGTGGTCAGCTGCCTTCTTGAGCTGCTGCAGTCCACCTGCTGGAGACTGACCCACAATGCCCTGGGAGAGGGAATTCTGGGACTTTGACCCAGCGACAGTGAAGGGACGGCGATATATTTCCAAGTCGGGATGGTGAGGGGCTTGGAGGAGAACCTGCAGGTGGTGCTGTTTCCCTTAGCTGCTGCACTTGTCCCTCTAAATGGGAGAGGTCATGAGTCTGGAAGGAGCTGTGAATTTTGGTGAATTTCTGCAGTGCATCTTGTAGATAGTACACACTGCTGCTACTGAGTGTCAGTTGTGGAGGGAGCAAACGCTTGTGGATTTGGTGCCAATCAAGCGGCTGCTTTGCCCTGGATGGTGTCTAGCTTCTTGAGTGATGTTGGGGCTGCACTCATCCAGGCAAGTGGGGAGTAGTCCATCACACTCCTGGCTGTGCCTTGTAGGTGGTGGACAGGCTTTGGGGAGTCAGGATGTTAGTTACTCACCACAGTATTCCTAGCCCCTGACCTGCTCCTGCAGCCACTGTGTTCATGTGGTGAGTCCTGCACAGTTTCTGGTCAATGGTCAACCCAGGAGATTAATAGTGGGGTATTCAGCGATGGTAATGACATAGACTGCCAAGGAGTGGTGGTTAGATTGTCTTTTATTGGAGATTAACATTGCCTGGCATTTGTTGGCGTGAATGTTACTTGCCACTTTGTCAGCCCAAACCTAGATATTGTCCAGTTCTTTTTGCATTTGAACATGGATTGCTTCAGATTCTGAGGAGTTGTGAACGGAGCTGAAAATTGTGCAATCATCCCCATTTCTGACCTTATGATGGTGGGGCGGTCATTGATGAAGTAGCTGAGGATGGTTGGACCTAGGACACTTCCCTGAGGAACTCCTGCAGAAATGTTCTGGAGCTGAGACGACTGACCTCCAACAACCACCACATTCTTCCTGTGTGTCAGGTATGACCCCAACCACCGAAGTGTTCACCCCCTGATACCCATTGATTACAGTTTTGCTTGAACTCCTTGATGCCACACTCGGTCAAATGAGACCTTGATGTTGAGGCTGTTAGTCTCACCTCACCACCAGAACTCAGCTTTTTTGTCTGTGTTTGAATCAAGGCTGATTTTGATTTTCTTCCACTTCCTCAGCCCCCTACCCTCCCTGTACATGACTCCATTCCATAGTCACCTGGTTGTCTCATTTCCTGCCTCTGGAATGATGTAGACAGAAATCCAATGTCAACCAGAAGTCACACCATTACAGTAGTATGGGAATGCCAAGTCTTCCACATTACCCACATTCCAAGAATCAATTAGCAATAAATTGGATAGATGATCTACTCCAATAGAATACTGCCCATGCACTCATGTACGGTCAAGTCAGGCTGCTATGAGACAAATACAGCAGTTCATAGAGAAACACACACACAACAAAGACATATTCAAAGTAACTATGCACAGCCATGTGAATACACATCAAGACATTTATTATCACAGACCCACACACACACAAATAAAGATAGGGGAGGCAATGGCCTGGTGGTATTATCAGTGGGCTGCTAAACCAGACACCTAGGAAATGTTCTGGAGACCCATTTTCGAATCCCACAATGACAGAGGAGTTTGAATTCAATCAATATCCGGACCTAAGAGTCTAATGATGACCACAAAACCACCATCGATTGTTGGGGAAAACCCTATCTGGTTCAATAATGACTTCGGGAACGAAATCTGCCAGTCTGTACCCACATGAGATTCCAGACCCCCAGCAATGTGGTTGACTCTTAACTGTCCTCTGGGCAATTAGGGATGGGCAATAAATGCCACCTGGGCAGAGATGTCCTCATCTTGTGAGTGATTAAAGGAAAAAAAGACGTATTTACACACAGACATGCAAACCAACATGCGTGTGCAACATACTCAAAGCAATAGGCACAGACATATAGACTGTTCAATTAAGACACAGACATATAACACCCACGTTCACAGGCACATTTGCCCAGGCAGGCAAATCATATGCCACAGACCTATAAACACAAAGACTGACCTCTACACAAACACACACTCACATATACACAAACTATCACACACAGGAGGATATAAAAAGGTCAGGTAACCATAGTACTACCAAGCCATACAGCTGCTCCCTAATGAGGGAGTGGCAACGGTAGTGGCTTAACCTGAGGGTCACCAGTCCTCAGGCGAGGGGAGAGGTTGGGAAGGAGAGTCTTTCATGGTAACCTCAGCTGCTGCAGGGATTGAACCCACGCTGTTGGTGTCACTTCTGTATCACAAACTACTTTCACTTATTCACACACACACACACACACACACACACACACACACACACACACACACATTCAGTCACTCTGAGCCTCTAAAATATCACATTACACACTGGCTATCTCACTGATGCATCACCAAGAATTAAAAACCATTTCAAAGGATTCTTAGAAAAACAGGGGAATTTTGTTACAAACCAGTGCAAACATGACGTTTAATTATTTAAATAATCGTTAATTATTCATCACTTTAGTTTTTATTCAACTGCACAGCTTCTGAATTAACATGCAGTCTCCTGTTGCCTTCCTTGCCGAGCTCTCTCTGGTGGACTCATCATCCCAGCAGAAATGAGACTCTCGATACATTCTAGAAGCTTCCAACAATTGTCCTCAGATGAGCGCAGAAATCTAACAAACTCTAACTTCCCTTGGCGGCAAAACTCAAAAGGGAGCGATACATCGGAATGGGACATGATGCTCCTGCCTGACACACCAGTGCAGTGAATCTTGTGGGCTCTCTTTGTGAATGTTCCTCCCATTATTACTGGGAAGGTTAAACTAGTATCATCGAACCACACCATAAACTCTGTTTCTCTCAATCTCTCCACGCAGTCAGTTTGCAAACTCATCACGCTGTTGCCCCTGAGCTGACCTCCACACCTCACAGCCCGTCCAACAAGTGAGTCCTCAGACGTTCACCTTTCATAGAATCCTTAGTGTGGAAGCAGGCCATTCAGTCCATTGAGTCCACACCCACCTCTGAACAGCATCCCCCCAAGACCCACCCACCCCACCTATCCCCATAACCTTGCATCTCCCATGGCTGATCCATCAAGCCTGTACATCCCTGGACACTATGGGTTAACTTAGCATGGCCAATCCACTCAACCTACATATCTTTGGACTGTGGGAGGAAACCGGGGCACCCGGAGGAAACCCATACAGACACGGGGAGAATGTGCAAACTCTGCACAGACAGACACCTGAGGGTGGAATCGAACCCGGGTCCCTGGTGCTGTGAGGCAGCAGTGCTAACCTCTGAGCCACCGTGACATCCAATGCTGCACTGTGTAACAATGGCAGCTGGGCTGATGCTGGGCATCGAAATCAAAAACCATGTCTGTGCTTTCTGTCATTTCCAGACTCAACTATTCTGACGCCTGAAACACCTCCGACTTCCGCCCCACCCTCTTTGTGGATTTGAGCTCATCCAAAATTCTGCTGCCAAAATCCCAACCCACACCAGGTCTCGCTCATAGATCAGCTCTATGTTCACCTCTGAGAACTTGCTTTGGCCCTCCTGAGTCTCTGTTACTTCCTCCAAGTCAAACAGTCTCAAAGATCCCTGCGTTCTTAAAAATCAGCCTCTCTGAAGAACTTTACTCCCACTTGTGCATATACAGTCACAAGGAACGGATTATAACGATTCATATAGCAACCATTATAAACCTGCGACCACTTCCATCTTGAAGGACAAGGGCAGTAGATACATGGGAACACCACAAACTCCAAGGTCCCCTCCAAGCCACTCACCATCCTGACTTGGAAATACATCACCGTTCTTTCACTGTCGCTGGGTCAAAATCCTGAAATTTCCTCCCTGATAGCATTGGGGTTGACCCACAGCAGAAGGACTGCCGTAGTTCAAGAAGGCAGCTCACCACCACCTTCTCAGGGACAGCTATGGATGGGTAATGGGCCAGTCACATGAATTAAAGTTGCTTGGAAAAGTGTTGTTGTTTAGCATTTCAGAACTTGAGTATTGGGGAATTCTGGTGAATCTTTGGACCTGGGGAGTACTGTGTTTGGAGTAACTGTATCTATGATTTCCAAATTATTCCTGGAGGAACAGCCTATGCTTTGGGATCCAGATATGGAAGGATATTCTTTCTCAAAGCGGTTTCAGTGGCAAGACTTTACGTTTACAGAGTTGAGGTGATTCCTTAGTAGTGGAGATTCTCTAGTACACCACTAATCTGTACTGACCAAGGGGTCTCAGTTTCCATTGTGACCTCTGCGCACTCCTAGAGAGCCTCAGGGTGAACCTGAGAACTGGTTCTGCAGGACTGGAAAACACAAGGTCTCTTACATGTGGCTGAGAGACTGAGACCCTGTGGGGAACCGGTCACAGGCCATCCTGCCAGAACTGAACTGCCTTGTAGACCCAACAAACACCAACTTTCCTCACCTATCAGGCAGCGTACACATGAGTGACTGTTAACAGGGGTAAAACTGGAAACCAATTTTGTTTTGCGCGCAGCATGGTCCACAAATCGGCCAACTGTTTCAGGGGTAACATCTCCTCATGTCTCTGTGTAGCTAGTTGATGAATCTCTCAGTCTTGTTGGAATAACTAGCTAGTATCTCCTGAACAGTGAAACGGGCAGAGGAGTCTAGATAAACAGATACTGGGGCAAGCACCATTTCTTTCCCTCTCCCACTCTTCAGGTAAAACCATTTGCACTTTCCTTTCACAAGTAAGTTTTCCAATCAGCCCTCTTGCCTCACCCACTTTGTATTCCTAACCTCCTGTAGACAGCCCTGATCTCTCATATTCTGTTGTGAGATGAAAACCTTTCTCTATTTCCCTGTCCATCCTCCTCTGGATGGTCCGTGTCTCAAAAAATTACTTCTCTGGAAAGGGGGCCCAACACTGGCCAGGCTGGAGAAGGGAACTGCCTATCCTCAGTTGCCCTGAGAAGCTGATGGTGGGCTGAGTCGTTTGCCTGATGTAGGCAGCTGAGAGTCAGTCACATGGCTGTTTAACTGGAGTTACACGTAGTGCGATCCTTCCTGCAAGAACATGGGCTGCAGCGGATCGAGGAGGCAGCTGACCACCACCTTCTCAAGGGTAACTTCCCTTAAGAGGTGCACGGTGACTTAATGGTTAGTACTGCTGCCACACAGCACCAGGGACCCACGTTTGATTCCAGCCTCAGGCTCCCTCTGTCTGTGTGGGTTTCCTCTGGTGCTCTAGTTTCCTCCCACAATACAAAGATGGGCAGGTTAGGTGGATTGGCCATGCTAAATTGACCCATGGTGTCCCGGGATTTTTAGGTTAGATGGGTTAGCCTTGGGAAATATAAGGATTGAGTGGGATGTTCTTCGGCGGGTTGGTGCGGACTTGATGGGCCAAATAGCTTCTTTCCGCACTGTAGGAATTCTATAATTCTAATGTTAGTGAACCCCTCACATCTATGCAGACATTCCAAGTGCTTCAAGTCAATTTTACATGTAACAGTTTGTGCATTATAATTGCGTTTAGAAAGATTAAGAGTGATATTCTCTGGGTTGCAAGCCCCGAAACATGACTATGGCAGTATCACTCCCTGATTTAACATAAACAATTAGAGTAGCCCTAAGTTACATAGATACTCCTGAACAATCACTTTCAACGTGACTGCTCTCCGATTGTTCACTCTTTCATTAATTCCCAATCTATAACACAGGCATTTTATCTTTCAAACATTGATTCTCTAATTCTGTTGCTTAGCAACTGTCACGTGGAGTCTGTGACAACTGCTTTGAACTAATTGCTTCTCGGTCTCCCATTCGGGAAATGAGAAGGAAAGGGAATGTGTACACTGCCTTGCAATGAACTCCTTCTACACTATGGAGTTCTTTGGTCTGTATTGAAAACAGGTATAGGACAGGAAGTAGTCTCAAGAGAGGCTTGCAAATAGAATGCTCCAGTGACAAATGTCATTATAAACTTACATTTGTGCTTTTCCTGTCTGCCAAATCAAGCCTCCCACACCTAGCAGTCTGGCGAAAAAAACGTGGTTTGCTCCAGTCGCTTCTATTTGTTGCCTTTAATAGCTTGGATATGTCACTCAAACAATGCCTAATCCCTGTAAGTTCTAAAGCATACAACGTGGTTTTTAAAAATAATTCTATCACATGATATGGCATTACTTATTGTCCATTCCTAA
The DNA here is from genome assembly GCF_030684315.1 of Stegostoma tigrinum. Classification (NCBI taxonomy): domain Eukaryota; kingdom Metazoa; phylum Chordata; class Chondrichthyes; order Orectolobiformes; family Stegostomatidae; genus Stegostoma; species Stegostoma tigrinum. The sequence continues at coordinate 2,870,187 of NC_081371.1, read as the reverse complement.
TTGCTTTTCAAACTGTGATGGTGAGCTGCCTTCTTGAACCACAGCCATTCACAGGGTGTAGAAAAACTAAGTATGTCCTTAGGGAGGCAATTCCAGGATCTTAACCCAACAATAGTGAAGGAGCAGCGATATATTTCTAAGTCAGGATGGTGACTGGATTGGGAGGGAACTTGCTGGTGGTGGCATTCCGCTGTATCTGCTGCCCCTTCACCTTCTGGATGGAAGAGGTCATATGTTTGGTAGGTGCTGTCTGAGGAGCTGTGGCAAATCACTCCAGTTCATTCCTGTAGATAGTACAAAAGGCTATCACAGTGTTGGAGTGAATGTTACCAATCAATTCCACTGCTTTGTCCTGGAAGGTGTCAAACTTCTTGAGTGTTGTTGGAGCTGCACCCATCCAGGCAATTGGGGAGTATTCCAACACACTCCTGACTTGTGCCTTGTAGATGGTAGACAGGCTTTTGGGAGTCAGGAGGTGTGTTACTTGCCATAGAATGCCATTCCACCTACACTCCACCTGCTGAAGGGGCAGCGCTCGGAAAGCTTGTGATTTCAAATAAACCAGTTGGATGATAACCTGGTGTTGTGCGATTTCCGACTTTGTCCATCCCAGTCCAACACTGGCATCTCCACATCATAGAACTCCCAGTATCTGATCTGCTCTCACAGCCACAATGTTGTGCAATTGTTCCTTGTGTTTGTACCCTTAAAGTCCCGGTATTTTTCTGGCAAACATACATAACACTCTCTCCAAGGCTCCCTAAAGCTGTAGGTGCCAAAAGCTGTAGACACAGCACTCACAAGAGCACTCACAAGAGCACTCTGACCATAACTTTCTGAGATGGTTCCTCCTGTCTCATATTCTAATCCTTGAGATAGAAAGGCCAACAATTCCATTGGCCTTTCTGGTCATTTTCCTTGGAATTCAGGGGAAGATGTGTGAGCAAGCCATCCACAAATCAGTGCCTTTAACACACCAAGGCTGCAGAGCTGTGCAAACAAATTTAAGGGGAGGATTTACACAGAGGGATCAACATTAATCTTGCTTTGAGAGATGGGAGGAGCCAAATATCCATCCCTTCCTGATAGGTAAACCCCAATATCGCCGGGATTATCATTCCAAACCTTCTTTGTCTTTTCTCCAGTTCCTCTATATCTTTTCACGATTTGGTGAACAGACCTGCACACAGCAAACACAAATATAATCTAGCCAATGTTCAAACTAGGCTTGGCATGATTTCCCTCCCTCTCGATTCCATCTTTGTAGAAACAAGAGGTCTCATCCTATGTTTGATTTGGATTGACCTTATTAATTTGTGATGCAGCTTTTTGTGATCAATGTACTCCGGGATCTGTCTGTTGCTCCACCCAACTGGACTCGTCCCTTCCAAGTAATAAGGGTCTTTACTCCTTGATTTCCAGCAAGACCTCACCCCTGGTCTGTTGAACTTCACTTGCCAGCCATTTTCCCACTCTGCAAGTTTATTAACGCCCTCCTGTCAACTTCTTTGCAGCCCTGTCCACTATTTCAACCCCATTATCAGCCAACTCTCCCTATTTATTGTCATGTGCAAATTTGGAAAGTGTATTTTTGATTCCGAAGACAAAAGCCTTAATGTTCCAGAACCTATCCTTGTGGAACGCCGCTTCCCACTCTCCACAACTCGGAATAACTGTCCTTTACTCTCACATTCAGCTTTCTGTCTTGAACCCAGCTAGCAAACCATTCTACCAGCTGTCCCCAGTTGTCTGACCCTGAGCATTAATCTGCTGTGGGTAACTTATAAAAGGCCTTTTGAAAATGCTGATACACTACCACTGCATTAATCTCGCCTGCTGCTTTGCAAGCCCCTCAAAGTATTTTATAGAAACACAAAACTGAAGAGTGCAATTAGGCCATTCAACCCTTCGAAACTGCTCTAATCTTCAAGAGGATCCTCTATCTCGATGCCATTTCTTCTTATACTTTTCAACGCATTTAGAATCTAAAAATGTATCTATCTCTATTTCATATATATTCAGTGACTTGGCCTCTATGTCCTCTGTGGTACAGAATTACACAGGCTCACTTCGCTCTGAGTGAACAAATATTCCTTATCTCAGTCCGAAATGTTCTACTTCATATCCTCAGACTGTGTATCCTGGTTCCAGAATGCGCAACCAGGGGAAACATCTTTCCTGGATCTAGTCTGTCCAGGCCTGTTAGCATTTAATGCATTGCAACCAGTTTCGTTTTCATTCTACTAATTTCTAATGAATCCAGGCCCAGTTGAATCAGTCTCCCCGAGTAAACTTTTGCTGCATTTCCTCTATTTCAAGCATATCCTTTAATATATAAAGTGTGGTCTCACCAAGGCCCTGTATAACTCACAGAATCTATACAGTGTAGGACCAGGCCAGTTGGCCCATCAAGTCCACAGTGACACTCTGAAGAGCAGTCCATCCAGACCCACACTATCCCTGTGACCCCACATTTCCCATGGCCAATCCACCATCTTTGGACTGTCGGAAGAAACCCATGGAGACAAAGAGAGAATGTACAAATTCCACAAAGACAGTCACCTAAGGGTGGAATCAAACCCAGATCCTTGGCATTGTGAGGGAGCAGTGCTAACCACTGAGCCACCGTGATGCCTTAACTACAGTATGATGTCCCTTCTTCTGAACTGAAATCCTCCTGCAATATTGGCAATATACCATCTTCCTTCCTAACTGCTTGCTGCACCTGCCTGTCTACTTTCATTGATAGGTGAAAGCGACTGATCTCTTGGTGCAACAACATTTCCCAACATATCACCATTTCAATAACACTCTTCCTTGCTGTTTTCACACCGCATGTTTAACTTCATATTTAGCACTGCAGCTGCCATGTACTTGTCCACTCACTCACCTTTGTCTTAATCAACTTGAAGCCTCTTTTCAAGCCCTCTCATGATTTGTGTTCTCAGCAAACTTGCAAATCCTGCAATTGGCTCCCTCTCCCAGGTTATTTGCTTATTTGTGAATAGCTGGAGCCCAAGCAGTGGGTGCTTATCACTAGTCACTGCCTGCCACCGAGGAACGGACCCATTTATTCATCGTCTCTGTGTCCTGAGCTGTAATTAATCAATCCTATTAGTTACAACCTTAAAATGCTCTAGTAGATTTGTTAAGCAGGATTTGCCTTTCAGAAACGCATGTTGACTTTCTGTTAATCATGTTAATGATTTTCAATGTTATATCTTTGATAATAGACTTTAACATTTTCCTCACCAGTGGTCTATAACTCTCTGTTTCATTTCTCTCCCTCCCTTTTGAAATCACGGGGTTACATTGCCTCACTCAAATCTGTAGAAACTGCTCCAGAGTCCATAGAACTTGGGAAGGTGACCATCCATCCAAACAATGCTCCCAGATGTACTTCCTTCATTAATCTGGGGTATAGATTACTAGCCCTCATGAGTTGTCAGCCTTTAACCACATTAATTTCCTCAGCACTATTTTATTATTGATACTGATTTTCTTCAATTCCATCTTTTCACTAAACACTTTGTTCCCAAACATATATGTGAGGTTCTTTGTAAAGACGGAACCAAAGTATGAGTTCAATTTTATTTTTTCGCTCCCCATTATAATTTCCTCACGTTCTGACTGTATAGGACCTACATTTATCTCTGCTAATTTATTTTTCTCTTCACATATGTACAGAAGCTTTTACAGTCAATTTTTATGTTCCCACAATTTTACTCATACTCTATTCTCCTCTTCTTGATCAAACTTTTAATCTTCTTTTGCTACATTCCTAAATGCTCCTCTTCCTCAAGCTTGTAGCTTTTTCTGGCAATTTTATATGCCTCCGCTTTGATTCTAATACTACCTTCATTCAACGTTGTTGGTCAGGCAACGATTAAATTTGTCACTTCTAGATGTTCTTCTGTTTTTTTTTGTTTCAGTGAAGATTCCATCATCTTTCCTACCATTCACATTTCGCTGACTGATTTTTAAATCCCTGGACATGCCTTGCTCCACTTCTTAAATATGAAAATTACATCAGCTTTCCACCAGTCTGCTGGCACTATGTCTTTTTCTAATGAATTATTGAATATGTGTAGTAATATCTCTGCCTTTCCATCTTAGATTGTTCCACAATCCACATGGATTAGGGCCTCTGATCTCTTTATATTAGTTTACATTTTTTTTCAATGCACCCTTTTTTGTTAATTTTTAATGTAATTATCTCAATTCTCATCTGATCATTCATTACCTCTGCACCATCTCCTTGGATCTTGTTCTACATTGTTGTTTGCCAATATCCCTGCTCATTTTATTCTTCCACATTCCATTCTTGGACCCTCAAAATCGGCTTTTCTTCGATCTATTGACCTATATTTATCATCTTAAAAGCTAATATGTTATGATTGCTACTGCTAAGGTCTTCTGTAATTTTAACTCTCCAGTCACTTTGGATCGTTTCCCATCACCAGGTTCAATGGCAAATCTTGCCTCAAGAGATTATTTACAGATTACATTCTAAAGAAGTCCTGCACAGACTCTGGGAACTCCACTCACTTATACCCTCTGTACGATCCCAACTGATGGTACTATTGGGCAAGTCAAATCCCAGAAGGAAATCTGGTTTGATAGATCAAGTGTTTAATTTGTTTTTCCTTGGTTAGTAAGTCTGGTAGGTCATCACTCAAACAAATATTCACACAAGTCAGCAGGGGTGCCTTAATGACAGAAAACAAAGTTACTACATAAAAGAACTAAAACAAAAAAAAGCTATGCACACACATAATTCTATTACATACTTTCAAGTCCTGACAAATTATACTTCTGTCTCAACTCTTTAAATTTCTACTTAACTGTGTTTTTGCTTTTGATCTTACTTGAACTGTAGAGCCAATTTTATGATTCCATGATGACATGAACCTTTCAGAATTCTCAAAGTCTGACTTCTTTTTTCCAATGCAAACGATCAATAGGTCTATCCTAAATTCTTCTGGCTTGGAAACTTCACAAACTAGAGAAAACATTTCAGCTGCCTTGACCATTTCTTTTGAACTGAACTGAACTAAAATGTGCTCAGTAAGGAACTGTTCTCTTCTCAACCGAACACTACTAAAACTCTGGTGTTTTCTGAACTAAACTAAAAGCAAACCTAACGGCTCAATGTGTTTTCACTGCCTTTCATAAACCGAAAAGTATAAACATCTTTTACCATGCAAGGCTCTCAAAAGCCTGTGTCAGATTTCTTCTTGGGCTTGGTGTTTTAGGTCACTGTTCCAGAATGACTTTCTGACCTTTTTAAAAATAGAAATACATGTACGGCTCTAACTCACAACCATATGCCTCTCTTTTGTTGAAAACAGTCTATGTTCCAAAAATGATAATATATTTTACATAAATTTCATGACAGCTTTATTACCTGCTCAATTACTAACAGGGCAGAGTAACAAATTCTGGAAAAATGTGAAGAAGATTGTGACAGAATAATAAATTCATCGACAAGTGATAAATATCACGCTTATATAATAAACCCTGCAACAATGTGATAAATACTGCAACGGTCATTAATACTGTGACAATATAACAAACACTGACAATTTGATAAATAATGTGACAGAATAACAAGCTCCCTGACAGAACCACACATTCATTTTGCATTATGAAGATAATTTCATTCATTCACGGACATCACCAGGGAGACCAATCATTCTGCCTTTCCCTAGTTGCCCTTGAGAAGGTGGTGGGGAGCAGCCTTCTTGAACCGCTGCAGTCCATGTGCCGCAGATAGACCCACAAAGCCCTTAGGGAGGAAATTCCAGGACTTTGACCTAGTGACAGTGAAGGAATGATGACACATTTCCAAGTCAGAACGGTGAGTGGCTTGGAGGGGCACTTGAAGTTAGTGCTATTCCCACGTCATGCTACCCTTGTCCTTCTAGACTTTCAAATTTGAAGGTGCTATCTAAGGAATCTTTTTTAATGACTGTAGTGTATCTTGTAGACGGTTTACACTGGTGCTACTGTGAGTCAAAAACCATGTTGTTATTGTCTCTCATGCAAAACATCGATAAAGAATTTATGCCTTTCACTTGACAACATATCACTCAGTTACTGAGGCCACTTATTACCCTGTCGGTTTTACCCATGAGCTTTGCAAGGAAAGAACTATTTCTGGATTAAACAACTAAACAGAATCTGAGGGAAAAAATGTGCAGATTGCAGATCATCATTCACCAATCCACAGCCCATTGACTCTCATGGAAATAAAACTCAGGTCATGATGATGTACTCATTTCATACCTGTGCCTACAATGGGTTTATACACCATTCTTCTGTGAAGTGTACTGAAATGATTGACAAGGGCTACCTGAGTCAATGGAGTTAAGCATTACTTGATTTCCAGTGAAGATGAGGACCTTAGTTTTACTCATGGGGATGAACAGGGTGCCCGCAGATATTGTAGTACAGGTACAAATATGGGAGACAATGGCCTAGTGATATTATTGCTGGACTATTAATCTAGAGACCCAGATAGTGTTTCTGGGGAGCCGTGTTCAAATCCCACCGTGGCAGATGGTGGAATTTGAATTCAATAAAATATCTGGAATTAAGAATCTAATGATGACCGTGAATCCGTTGTCGATTATCGGAAAAAACCATCTGGTTCACTAACGTCCTTTGGGAAAGGAAACTGCCATCCTTACCTGGTCTGGCCTACTTGTGACTCCAGACCCCCAGCAATGTGGTTGACTCTCAACTGCCCTCTGGGCAATTAGGGATGGGCAATAAATGTTGCCTAGCCAGTGACACCTTCATCCCATGAATAAAGAAAGGGAAAAAAAAGGCAGTTTGTAATTCCAAGGAGATCCCCTGTCCACTGCCATAGAATGCTCATGTCCTTGTCTTTAAATTTTCTTTATAGGCCTAGTGCAGAGATCTTGCATTTGGTAATATGTAACTGACACGAATTACCCACAGAATTATTGCAATGCTGAGAGAAATTCTGTGGCTTTCTTCACAGCAAGTGTAAGAACTTTCTGTTCACTGTCAAAGGATGTATTCCAAGGAGGAAAAGAAGACACATACAAGAAGGTGCATAGCTGTTTGAAAGTGGAATCGTAAGAAGACAGGGCGGTGAAGAAGGTGTTTGGTACACATGCTTTCATTGGTCAGTGCATTGGGTATAGGGTTTGGGAGGCCATGTTGCAGCTGTACAGCACATTGGTTAGGCCACTTTTAGAGTGTTGCATTCAGTTCTGGTCTTCCTGCTACAGGAACCATGTTTTTAAAGTTGAGAGGACGCAGAAAAGATTTACAAAGATGTTGCCGGGGTTGGAGAACCTGAGCTATAGGGAGATACTGAATAGGCTGGGGCTATTTTCCCTGGGGCATCAGAGGCTGAGGGGTGACCTTGTAGAGGTTTGTAAAATCATGAGGGGCATGAATAGGGTGAATAGCCAAGGTCTTTTTCCCAGGTAAGGGAGTCCAAAACTGGAGGGCATAGGTTTAAGGTGAGAGGGGAATGATTTAAAAAGGAACTGAGGAGTAATTCTTTTCACACAGAAGGTGGTGTTTATGGAACAAGCTGCTGGTGGAAGTGGTGGGGGCTGGTACAATTACAACATTTAAAAGGCAGCTGGATGGATACTGAATAGGAAGGGTTTAGAGGGATATGGGCCAAATGCTGGCAAATGGGACGAGGTCAGATTGGGATGTCTGGTTGACACAGACTGTTTCTGTGCTGTATAGCTGTCTGCAAATGCTTGGAAGACTATGGAAGCCACAGGCGACACTGAGGGAGATTCTGCTATTAGACAGCTTTCAAAGGCGTTATGGACGTGGGAAATAATGGGAATGTGGTCTGAGGGTTTGTGAGCATTATCTCTGTTAACATTTATGGAGCTAGGGGAATGTCCCAGGAAGGGCAACTGAGTGTTGTCATGTGCATGTGAGGTGGTTAAGACTATTTAATGGGCAAGGAGCGACACTACCATTGTTTGTACAAATCCAGCAGCATGGAGATAATGTGAGCCAGCAGCTGAGTGCAGTTTCTATTTTTAATATTTGCAGAGGTTACAAAGGTAGCTCAAAACAAAGAAAATATTTATTGAATTCACAGTCAGGTTATAGGAATGGTTGATTGATGGGCATAGTAACCAATCAGAGAAATGCAATTATACAGATAAATCTTACAGTTATGGGTAAATCGCTTGGAAAATAAGCTCAGAGAAAGAAATGCATTCTTAGTAAACAATTTCTGTTTTGATTCTTGACCTGCCAACATAGAAGCCACTGATGCTGCTCATTGTGAATGGTATCTCCCAGGAGCTGTTTCTAACAGAGAAGGAGCAGCTGGTAACATTTTTAAGCTGAAGCCTGCCTGAAAAGAACACTTTGCCAAGTCAAACATGACGTTCTTTCGAAGTCTTTAGGAAGAAGAAAAACACCTCCCAAACACTCAGGAGATAAAGGACACACCCTCAACTTCAGAATCCACAGAATGGGATGGAAAATCTCTTGCCTGAGCAAAACAGAGAGAAGCTCCATCTACATTATCCCCGATCAAATGCTTCCAGGATGGGGTCTGCACAAAGTTAGATACAGAGTAAAATTTCCTCTACACTGTCTCCACCAAAGACTCCCAGGACAGGGACAGCACAGGGTCAGATACAGGTTAAAGTTCCCTCTATGCTGTCTTCCTCAAATACTTCTTCCACGGAGGCAGCATGGGTTTAGGTACAGAACTTCCTCTACGGTTTCCCCATCAAACCCCCTTCGGACAGGGTCAGCACAGGGTCAGATACAGAGTTAAGCTCCCTCTACAATGTCTGCCTCAAATACTTCCAGGACAGAGACCGCATGGGATTAGAGATGAATAAAAACCCTGTCCTGGGGCAGATGCCAAATGCAGTTAAACTCAGGATTGCAATAATAAATTGTCTGTGTTTCAGTAAGATACAGCACAATGAACAGTACCACTGCAGCACTGTTCCTGTACTAAATTCAAACTGCACCCATAGAACAAGGGAATAGCTATTCACAGTTTCATGAAGAGTCACTGCAGAAACTCTTGCTCTGAGCAGATAGTAATCTCCAACTGAGTGACGGTGCTGGACATACTGGGTCTTGTCTGCTACTTTCATCCTGGACTTTAATCAATCCTGGTCCAAAACCCAATGACATTCCACTAGCCTGCTAGACCCAGGGTCCACTGCCCACTAGCCTGCTAAACCCAGGGTCCACTGCCCATTAGCCAGCTAAACCCAGGGTCCACTGCCCACTAGCCAGCTAAACCCAGGGTCCACTGTCCATTAGCCAGCTAAACCCAGGGTCCACTGCCCACTAGCCAGCTAAACCCAGGGTCCAATGTCCATTAGCCAGCTAAATCCAGGGTCCAAAACCCATTAGCCAGCTAAACCCAGGGTCCACTGCCCACTAGCCAGCTAAACCCAGGGTCCACTGTCCATTAGCCAGCTAAACCCAGGGTCCACTGTCCATTAGCCAGCTAAACCCAGGGTCCGCTGCCCATTAGCCAGCTAAACCCAGGGTCCACTGCCCATTAGCCAGCTAAACCCAGGGTCCGCTGCCCATTAGCCAGCTAAACGCAGAATCCAAAACCCACTGACCAGTTAAACCCAGAATCCACTACCTGCTGACCAGATAAACCCATGGGCCAAAACCCAATGACCAGCTAAACCTAGGTACAAAGCCCACCGGCCAGCTAAGACCTTGCAACTCGGTAATCTCAATGTCTGAACTTACTGAACAGATAAATTCAAGAGTCCTAATGATTCCGTTAAGTATTGACCAGGTACACACAGGGTCAAATAACTATAGACCAGATAAACTCAGGATCCCATACCTATTGACCAGGTAAAATGACAGTCCTTTAACCTGATGACCAGATAAACACAGAACCCACTACCCAGTGACCATGGGTAAACTTGGGGTATAATACCTATTGAACAGGAAAACCCAGAATCCTTTACTGATCAGGTAGATTCAGGGTCTGAGACCTACTGACCAGGGAAACCCAGGCACCTATAGCTAACTGACCAGGTAAAATCAGGACATGCCATACACCAGCTAAATTCCAAGTTTGATACATAACTGAGCAGGTAACCTCAGCAGGATCCCATACATAACAGACTATAACTTCAGGTCTCACACATAACTGAGCAGGTAAATGTACAACTGATCAACAAGGTCAGTTTTGGAACGGATAAACTCAAGAACCAGCACAACGGGGTTCTGAAAAATGACACGAATGAAATTTCATTAAAATAAACCTGTACTAGCTATTGGCAAAGACACTCATCATTAACCACAGAATTAAAGGGATGTAGATTATCCATAGGAAGCACCCCTTCACAAGTGTTAAAGCATCACCACATTCATCACTAAACCTGGACGCTAAAAATAAACCTGGCCATTGATCGAGCAAGGAGAGCTTTCTCCGGATGCTGGTGCTTCCAGGAGATAGTATTCAGCATCTGTAGGGAGTGCCGTGTTCAATTAATGGGGAAGGAAGCAACAGGACGAGGTTGCAGATGTGCCCAGCCGGATATGTGGAAGAAGCAGGAAGTGTCAGACTAATCACGTATTCTGTCATCGTTAATTATTTTACAGTAACATGCAGCGATATTAGCCTAGAAATTAGATCAAACTGAATGTCATGGGGTCCTGTGAAATTGGTGCTATCTGTTCATCAGTCAGGTGGCTAATCCGTGCTATTTATGGGCTATAAGCCTGCTTTAGGAGTGGGGTGACAAATTGGGTTTTGACGATGCAATATAAAGACAGACATCCCCCCCAGAAGGGACGTGTTTTCAGAGGAACTTATCCAGAGGGTTTAAAGGGGTCCAATAAGGGAACTTAGGTTCTCAGATGTATTATTGAGGCTCAGATGGAGATTGTCAGTAAGAGGAGGAAGATCTTGTGTCCACGGGAGAGGCAGAGGCTCCCCTAGGAAACAGTAATGCCAAGTTATCATGGGAATTAAATTCACAGCTTCACTGCTAGTACGTGATTATAGAGACCAAACAACTCAAAGACCTCATCAGGGGTCTCAAATTACAGTCTTGCCTCTCAACACAATGTATTTCTCCTTAAAGGTACACCATCTCCAGTCCTACTATTCATAAGGTTCCCCTTGTATCTTTCCGCACTCGCTAACAATTCCTGCACAGATACTTTACCCCATCATAAAGTCATGCAGAAACACAGAATCCCTACAGTAGGGAAGGAGGCCATTCAGTCCATTGAGCCTGCACCAATCCTCCAAACAGCATCCTGCCACCCCCACCAACCCTTTCCCTGTAACTCTGCATTTGCCATGACTAACCCACCCATCCTGCACATCCCTGGACACTATGGGTAATTTAGCATGGCCAATCCACCCTAACCTGCACATTTTTGGAATGTGGAAGGAAACTGGAGCATCCGGAGGAAGCCTGCGCAGACACAGGGAACAGGTGCAAACTCCACACAGACAGTTGTCCGAGAGTGAAATCAAACCTGGGTCCTTGGGTCTGTGAGGGAGCAGCGTTAACCACGGAGCCACCATGCCATCATCTTATCTTCAGTTACACACTTTCCTTCCTACTCTCACAGCTATTTTAATCCTAACACCAAACCACAGTACCACCACCACCAGCCCCCACCACCACCACCCCCCAGCCTCCCCATGTTTCACATCATTCATCCAGCACCTTTAAACATGGCATGCCCATTCTCCACCCTGCCAAATGAGCAGGGAGGTGCCTTCCTTGTCTATGCTGGAGGATTCATTGAATAAGTTTGCTTCATTTTTCAGCTATTACCATGTTCAGCAATCTCCCTCTGGCTGTTCTTCCTCTCAGCTTAGCAGGCCTTAGTCTCTGACTCCTCCACAGACACTTTACTTGTTGTCCTACTGCTCTGGTACCCACCCCTTGTCACACTAGCTAAACCCTCCTGAGTGGCACTAGTAAGCCTCCCTGCCAGGATATTGGTGCCCCTTGCAGTTTAGGTGCAACCCATCCTCCTTGTACGGGTCCCACCTGCCCTGGAGACATCCAATGATTCACATACCTGAAGGCTTCCCTCTTACACCAGCACTTTAGCCACGTATTTAACAGTAGGATCTTCTCATTCCTACTCTCACTGGCACTTTGCACAGGATGTAATCCCAAAATTACAACCACAGACATCCTGCTTTTCAACTTCCTACCCAACTCCCTTTACAGGATCTCATGCCAAGGTTGTAGGTAACAATATAGACCACAACCTCTGGTTGTTCACCCACCCCCTTCTGAACATCTTGTGCCCATTCAGGGGCATCAGAGAGGCAACAGACCATCCTGGTGTCTTGCTCACAGCCACAGGAACACCCGTGTCCCTGACTATAGAATCCGCTATCACTTCTGCTCACCTACACCTTGATCCTCCCTGCTGTACAACAGTGCTAGTCATAATGCCACTGATCTGGCTACGACTGCTGTTTTCCTCTGAGAGGGCACCCCCCTCCAACAGTATCCAAACTGTATATTTGTGAGGGGCTTGGCCACAGGGGACTCCTGCACTGCCTGCCCACATTTGTTCATCTTCCTGGTGGTCACCCAACGAGAACAAAGAAAAAAGAACAATACAGCACAGGAACAGGTCCTCCAACCCTGCATCAACATATCTTCCCCTTTCATCCTAAAGCTGCCTTCACTGACAGGATCCATATCCCTCTAATCCCTTCCTTTTCATGTATTTGTCCAGGTGCTTCCTGAATGCTGCTGTTGTGTTTGCTTCCACCACCTCCTCTGGCAGCACGTTCCAGGCACTCACCGCCCTTTGTGTGAAAAAACTGCCTCACACATCTCTTCAAACTCCACCCCCGCACTGCCCCTGCACCTTGTACCTGTGTCCCTGAGTAATTGACCCCTTCACCCTGCAAGATAGCCTCATGCTTCCCACTCTATCCCTGCCGTTCACAATCTTATAATCTTCAAACAGGTCAGCTCTCAGCCTCTTCCTTTCCAGTGAAAACAAACCCAGTCTATCCAACCATCATTCATCGCTAAAATTCCTCACACCAGGCAACATGCTGGTAAACTTTTTCCATCCCCACTCCATTGTTTCTACATCCTTCTGGTCATGTGGTGACCCAAAATGTTTGCGGCCAAACTAAAGACCCATGAAGATGCGGCACAACTTGCCTACATATTTACTCAACAGTCTTTCCAATTAAGGTAAGCATACAACAGGCCTTTCTCAGTAACTTATCCCCTTGCACTGCTACATTTAGTGACCCGTGGACCTGCTCACCCAGATCCCTCTGCATATTAATGCTCCTCAGGGTTCTGCATTCATTGTATAATTTTAACCTGTACATATAACCTCCTCAACTGCATCGCCTCACATTTGTACAGAATCAACATTTCCCAGCTTTATTGACACCCATTGGTGGAAAAATACTGAACGACTGTGGAAGGGACAAGACCGACTCTAGCCGCAATGTGTCAGATAATATAACTGATCACCTGCGTATGTGAAAGGTGTTTGCCCTTTTACGGTCCATATTTTATCTGGTTATACTATCTGTATACACATGTTAGAGAGCAAAGTAAAAACTCTTGTGTAGTAACCAGGGTACGGGAGATGGTTCAAATCCGTAGGTGTGTCTGTATATTCATTCCCCAAATCCACTGTCCCTAGGGAAGATGACAGAGGTCAATATCGTCTACAAAAGCTCAGGCCTTTTGCTGGAGTGTATAATGTGTCCCACACAATTACTGCCTCCTGCCCACAACGGGTTAGGGTGAGATGTTCAGTCACTGATGGGTTAACACAGATATTGCATAACGCTACCCATTCCTTGGTATATAGACGAAAGAGCAAAGAACGATACAGCACAGAAACAGGCCCTTTGGCCCTCCAACCCTGCGCTGACTTATTTTCCCCTTTCATCCTAAAACTGCCTTCACTGACAGGATCCACATCCCTCTATTCCCTTCCTTTTCATGTATTTGTCCAGGTGCTTCCTGAATGCTGCTGTTGTGTTTGCTTCCACCACCTCCTCTGGCAGCACGTTCCAGGCGCTCACCGCCCTTTGTGTGAAAATCCTGCCTTGTACATCTCTTTAAACTCCACCCATTCCCCGCAACTTGAACCTGTGTCCCAGAGTAACTGACCCCCTCCACCCTGAGAAAAAACTTCATACTTTCCACTCTATCTATACCATTCACAATCTTCTAAACTTCTATCAAGTCGCCTCTCAACCTCCTGTGTTCCAGTGAAAACAAACCCAGTCTAAACAACATTACCTCATAACCAGAATCCCCCACACCAGGCAAAATCCTGGTAAACCTTTTCTGTACTGTCTCCCAAAGCATCCACATCATTCTAGTTGTGTGGTGACCAGAACTGTACGCAATATTTCCAGTGTGTCCTAACTAATGCTCTATAAAGCTGCGGCATAACTTGTCCATGCTTGTACTCAACGTCCCTTCCAATGATGGCAAGCATGCTGTAGGGTGACGTTTTTACTACCTTCTCTACCCACGCTGCCACCTTTAGTGATCTGTAGACCCACATATCCAGATCTCTCTGCATATTAATACTCCTAAGGGTTCTGACATTCACTGCATAATTTCCACTAACGCCTCTCTATCTGAATTGCCCTTACTGGGGGTGTGAACAGCCTGCTAAACATGCTATCCACAACATTTTCCGCCTCATGGATACTCCACAGCGGGTCCATCTGCGGTTCCAGGAATTCCATATGGCAAATCAGGAGCTTCAGCTGAGCACACTTCCTGCACACTCCTTATCTCATGATAAGGAGTTTAGTGCTAAAGTTTCACATCAGAAGCATTTTGTTAAAACTCCTAAGGTATTACTTGAAGCTGAGAAAGTGTATACAGACTTGTATGAAGACTCAAGGAAAAGGCAATTGTAGTCTTCAAAGTGGAGAACTGCAATCAAGCTAAGTCAAACCCTCTGTGTGATAGAGAAGGAATTCTCTTCAAAAACCAAAAGAACTGTGGATGCTGTAAATCAGGAACAAAAACAAAGTTGCTGGAAAAGCTCAGCAGGTCTGGCAGCATCTGTGGAGGAGAAAACAGAGTTAACGTTTCAGGTCCGGTGACCCTACCTCAGCATTCTCTTTGGTGTTTGAATACTATAGAGTTGTGCTGCTAGGCCAAATAGGATTGTGAATATTACCACGTCTTTCAAAATCCACAAACCTGTGTTACAGGCAAATAGTTTATTTTATTTTAGTTTCTTTTGTGTAATAAACTTCTGTTTAACTGGTAAAACCAAATCAACTGCATTATTTGCTTGTGCTTATGTAAAAACTAAATACTAAAACTAATTGAAAAACTATCAATCAAGATTTAAATCTAGGATCCAATTTGTCCACTAATAACGTCAGCTGGGATCATAATATTTGCGGGTCTGGGTGGATTTGGAATTCACTGGACTTAAAAGAGATCCGTTTTTCCTTTTAAAATAACAATTATGTGGTGGTTCTGGGAAAAAAAAAGCTTTATTATGGGAAAACTTTTTATATTGAATTTAAAAATGGCTTTGACTGTTGCTCAGGGTTTTGTGATGAAACATATAACTGGATTATTTGAAATCTTTTAATTATAATAGACTTGGAGAGGTAAATTGAACACTGAAGTAAAAGTGAGTTCCCATAAGGTTGAGATGTTTCAACTGCTTCAGATAATTATTCAAGATAAAGAACTTGAGGAAAGAAATCCTGAAATTGAAAAATTGAAAGACAAGACATACCAAGGCCAATTGGACCCATAGAGTCATATCGCATGGAAACTGCCCCTGTGGTCCAACCAGTCCATGCTGACCTTAATCTTAAATTAAACTAGTCCCACCAATCTGTGTTTAGCCCACATCCCTCCAAACATTTCCTATTCATGTGCTTAACCAAATATCTTTTAAACATTGTAACCGTGCCCACATCCACCATTTCCACAGGAAGTTCATTCCACACACAAACCACTCTCTGTGTAAAAGAAAATGCCAAACATTTCTTTTTCAGATCTTTCTGCTGTCACATTAAAGATATGTCTCAAGTCTTGAAATCCCCCACCCTAGGGAAAAGACACCTGCCATTCGCCTTATCTATACCCCTCATAACTTTATAGACCTCTATGAGGTCACCTGTCAACCTCCTACACTCCAGTGAAGAAAGTCCCAGCCTATCCAGCCTCTCCTTATAACTCAAACCCTCCATTCCCAGCAACATGCCGGTAAGTCTCTTTTGAACCCTCTCCAGCTTAATAAAGTCATAAAGAAAGGCTGAGACCTTTTTCACTGGAACGTAGGAGGTTGAGAGGTGACTTCATAGAAGTTTATAGAATCATTACGGGTATAGATAGGGTTACGGGTGGTTGCCTTTTCTCTAGGACGGGGGTTCTCAAGATCGGGGGCACATTTTTAAGGTGAGAGGAGAGAGATTTAAAAAAGACTTGAGGGGCATTTTTTTTTCACACAGGATGGTTCACGTGTGGAATAAATTTCTCGAGGGAGTGGTGGGTGGAGGTACAGTTACAACACGTAAAAAACATTTGTATAAGGGCATGATTCGAAAGTTTTGGAGGGATATGGGCCAAGTGCATGCGGGTAGGTCTAGTTTAGGTTGGGATAATGTTCGGCATGGACTGGTTGGACCAAAGGGTCTGTTTCTATGCTGTATGACTCTATGATTTGACACTTGTTCCTTTGGGCTTTCTCACTGGTGAATCTTTTGTTAGAACAGGAACATATAAGGCTTTATATTTTAAAAAGAGATTTGGCGATAGCAACAGCAGCCACTGCGTCAAATGGACCAGGCTTAATTCTGCGCATATTTATGGAAGTTGCTACAATGTTCATAATCAATCATTTATAAAGCACACCCCTTCAATGATTTCATGCGGGGAAGAATGATTGGGCTGTAAAGATAGGCTTTTGCCAGTCACTGATACATTAGCTTCAGTTCCTGTTCGATGTGAAAAAATGGTATATGCAGATTTCATACTAAATCCAAAAAATCAGTCATATTAGCTGAGCGGAATTTAATACCACCGATTGGGGTGCCAATGCTGGACTCACAGATGGCTAGCAGTGCCACCCTGAGCAGAAGTGGGTGATAGATGCTAGTCACAAGTCTTGTCCACATTCTGGGAGTGGCTCAAAAACTTACCTTCCAGCATCATAAACAATCATAAAACAATAGACTGAAAAACACGGGCAAATTCCAAACATTTTGACTGTGGATGAGGCAGTAAGTGAGCCATGAAGCATTTGGCTCAGAGGTTCATACGGGGTAATTGTGAAGTGAATTGACACCCAGATACCTGGAAAAAGAATCAGCTGTTTCATATCAATATGTTGAGATATTACTGCTGGAAGATAATAGTAACAGTGTGTCAGGTAGTAAGGACGACAGAGAATGAAAGGAATAGCCAGGAGATGGGAGAGGAGGCCTAGAAATTCCCACATTGAACTACTTACTGTCTGGTTCACTAATAGTGAACTGTTCGGAATGTTGTGCTACATGCTTTCATAGTTAGAGACAGAAGAATGAAAAGGTGAAACAAAGTTACTCACCCAATTTAAAAGAGTTTGCAGGGACAAAGCAGGATGAACAACTGTAGCCCTACATGGTGTGGATTTAGAAAAATCATGGACTGTAAAACAGTATCCTTGTGGCTTCATTGAGAGAAACAGGTGGGGGGGAAAGCAGAAATCCAATATATGTTGGAAAACTGCCAAATTGACCCCAGTCAAAGCGGGTGGAATTCTCCACTGGTGTTAGTGCCTTAGCCTGATGGTTCAACCAGATTCTGCATCGACTACAGAAAGGTTAATGCACTTACCGAAAACAGACTTCTATCCATTAGAATGCTAATGCTAGATATCATTCCAAAATAAATTTGTCACAATTCAATTATCACCCAGACATCAGCCTTTGTCACACCAGATGATCGTTTCTGATGCCATTCAGGCTTAACGGCTCCAGTAACTTTCCAGAAACTGGTGAATCAAGTGCTCGCCAATGTTTCTAACTGTGCAGTTTACCTTATACACTGTGACACTTGAACCAAACAGAAACATCATTTAGGAGCTTACAATTAGCTGCTTTGTTAATAAGTCTTGTCAAAGGTCAATACGTTAAGGTGCGATTATAATGGGGTCATATACTAGGGGAAGGATTAGTGTTGCCTAAGAATAGCAGACATATAAGCATTGGTGAAATCCCTATCTCTAAAACTATACGAGAAGTAATGAGATTTTTGCTGATGCATTGTTTTACCATAGCTTTGTACTAAACTTTGGCGCTAAATTTGTTCTACTGAGCGACTGTACCAAATGAATGACAAGACTAGAAGTTAGGGGAATTCTAATCATCTTTGAGAAGCATCTTTGATCAATGAACTAATATTGGTTTTATCAAATTACACAAATCTTTCAAGGTAGCAACTGATGCTAGCGATTTGAAGTAGATATAGTCCTGTCACAAGAAAATTAGGACAGGCATAGAGAAGCCTGTATTCTTCTCGAAAAAGCTGAATTGATACCTAACGTGACACAGTGAGGTAAAGTCACCACAGACTTACCAGACCGTATGGCTTCTCTCTCATTACAGAGAGTTTAACCTGAGGATCAGCACACCTCAGCTAAGGGGACAGGCTGAGTAGGAGAGTCCTTCATAGTAACCTCAGTCAGCACAGAAATTGAACTCATGCTGTAAGCAGGTCTCTGAATCCCAAACTAACCAACTGAGCTAAAGAAATTCGCTATACCAGCAAAAGATTCTCTGGGATTGCTACTGGTTCCTAAACACTTTGAAATATTTTCCCATCATGGTTATAGACAGGCAATTGCAAACACTGATTGTAACACCCTAGCTATTGTGAAAGAAATTTTAAAAACTAAAATGCTAGATTAGTTTGATAAAGTGTGTTATTTCAGTGCTATCCTTTAAACATTGTTCATGTTACTTGGAAACAACGTAACCAACAATGCTTAGTCAAGAATGCAACCTCATTTAAATTGTCTTAGTACTAAGCAGCATTAAGTTTTTTTTTGCAGAGATTTCTCTCTCTTACTCCTGAGGAGTGTCTTTGTGTGAGTGTGCACTTGATTGGCACCACATCTACAAGCATCCACTACCCCCTCCACCACTGCTCAGTAGCAGCAGTGTGTGCTAAGATACACTGCAGAAATTCACCAAAGATCCTCAGACAGCACCTTCCAAACCCATGAACACTTCCATCTAGAAGGACAAAGACAGCAAATACCACTTGCAAGTTCCCCTCCAAGTCACTCATCATCCTGAGTTGGAAATATATGTTTCTTCACGGGGTCAAAATCCTGGGATACCCCCCCTCTTGGCATTGCGGGTCAACCCACAGCACATGGACTGCAGTTCACCACCAACTTGTCAATTAGAGGGCAGATAATTGTTACTGCACCAAGCCAGTGATGGCCACATGCCCTGAAAAGAACACAAACACTTCAAAGCAGGGAGGAGGCACGTGGCAGGCCTGGATGTGGCAGGGAATGGAAAGGCCGAAGCCCTCCTTATTTGTGTTTCCCCCAGTGACAGGAAGCCATGCTCCAGAGGGTCAAATTGGTGTCTTGCCAGAGACACTGTAGTGTACAGCCCGGAGGAGAATAAATAAGACCTTAAGAAAGCAGGAACTATTCCTGTTTTTTCACAGGATGGCTGGACCGGCATTTATTTCCCTTGAATGGAGAGGCTCATTCCACCACTTCACATTGCTGCAAGTTTGGAGTCACATGTAGGCCAGACCAGGTAAGGACAGCAGTTTCCTACACCAAAACAACATAAATGGCTAGGCCCATAGTGAGCCCCAGGCTGACGATAGGCCTCTGCTGTAGGCTTCAGGCCTCACTGATACTGCTGGAGTTAAAACCAAGTCAAATGGAGCTTTCACGGCTGCATGTGTGCAGTTGATTTGGACTGTGTACCCTGGTTAATGTGCAAATGGCCCACAGCCAACAGGATTCTTAGCCTGTCCACCACGATACGTTCGGAATCAGACAAACTTTCAAACCGTCAGGAGCAGAACCTTAGACATTTCCCTGATGCAGTGGGATACAGCTGCCTGGATCATCCCTGGTGGGTCCTTGGAAACAGCTGCTGGCCTAGCAATTCTGCACTGCAAGTGCCCTGCGATTAGCATCCAGCTCCACTGTGTGAAAGACACCCCACAGACGGACTACCTCAAAGGGTGCAGCCTTCTCCAGCACTGGGCGTTCCAATCACTGTGGGTTACTTGTGACTGGAGGTGGCACTAGTCCTTTTCCATCTCTCTCTCTATCCCTCTATCTGTGGTTCCTAGGCCTGGTGGGTCCTTCCTGTGTCACCACTCCTCTGCCGTGCATTCGCCCAACTTCAGGGTGGCACCGCCATACTGGCAATTGCCCTTAGGTGCAACGTCCAGCTATGGCTCCTAGACTACTTACAGCTGCCCCCCTCTTTCTAAGGTCTGTTGGTCTCCTCCCCGCTTGTGTCGATTCTCCTCTGGTAGGCTCTACGTTGATGGACCTGCCCTCATACTCCAAGGCCTTGCCTTAATACTGGTCAAGGATCTGACAGCTTGTGATTGCCTGCCCCATTTGGGGAGGGTTCTTAGCATTTGTGCTCACTGCTTTCTGTATCTTTTTTTGTCATTTTGTTTTATTTGCCATTTTTTCCATTCTTTCACCAAGTTTCCAGTTTCTTATCCAACTTTGGGAATGGGGTTTAGACAGCTTAGGGGTGGCACAGTGGCTCAGTGGTTAACACTGCTGTCTCACAGTGCTAGAGACTCAATATGGGAGTGGTGTGGGGGTGGCAGATGTAAGTGGGATTCTCTTTGAAGGGTTGGTGAGGATTCAATGGGCCAAATAGCCTGCTTCCAGACTTGTCGAGTTTCTGTAAATGAGTTGTGTGCGGCTTGGGGTTAGCGTGAACTCAGTGAGCAGCACTTAATCACATTCAGAAATATGAGCGGTCAACTTGTTGACCTTTTTGACACTTTCAAAGACCTTATAGTGGGACTGTCGCCCCACTGCCTCCCTGTCACTACTGCGATCAAATGCCCTCCCCTGTGATTCTAGATTGACCCTAAGCCTAACCATCACAGTTCCTGCTTCATTTGGCCACAATAATTTCCACCCATCATCTCCGAATTGGAATTGTCATCAGACAGCAGTATATAGCAGACTTTTCACCACATCATACTACACAAGTTCAGGACCACAGACAGCTCCAGTATAGATAAGCATCAGCAATGAAATTAACATTTATAGTGCAAAAAAATTGAAATTCATGATAGTCTTCAAATAATTATGCTAGAGTTCCCCCATATTGTAACAATAGTTGAATGTATTCGTTGCTACAGAGCAAATGAGAAGGCCGGATAAGAAGTTAGAGTTAACATGGACTACTGCCTCACAATACCAGGGACCTAGGTTCAATTCCTGCATTGGGTGACTGTCTGTGTGGAGTTTGCATATTCTCCTGTGTCTGCGTGGACTTTCTTTGGGTGTCCCAGTTTCCTCTCGCAGTCCAAAGATGTGTGGGTTAGGTGGATTGGCCATGTTAAATTGCCCACAGTGTTCAAGGATGGGTAGGTCAGGTGGATTAGCCATGAGAATTACGAGGATAAGATAGAGGGGGTAAGAGTTTGGCTGGGATGCTCTTCAGTGTGAGTCAGTATTGACTTGTTCGGCTGAATGGCCTGTTTCCATGCTGTAAGGACTCTAACAGATCCAAGGCTGAAGTTGGGATAGGATTGGCCTGCGTAACGTTGAGAATTATGAATGTGTGTTGAAAACCCTGTTGTTTTGGTAACTGAAAATAACCTTCTCCCTTGATACTCAAATATAATTTTTTATTGCTCGAACCAAACAGACCCAAGAGTGGCCATGGCAGCAAGACAACAGTAGAGCATCCCACCCAGACCCACTCCCCTATCCTATCCTTGTAACACTGCATTTCTCATGGCTAATCCACCTAGACCGCACAACCCTAGTCACCATGGGCAACTTAGCATGGCCAAACCACCCAACTTGCATATCTTTGGACTATGAGAGGAAAGCAGAGCACCTGGAGGAAGCTCACACAGACACGGGGAGAACGTGCAAGCTCCAGATGGACAGTCGCCCGAGAGTGGAATCAAACCTGAGTCCCTGGTGCTGTGAGGCGGCAGTGTGAACCACTGAACCACCATGTCAGTGGATTTGCTAATACAGTGTTCCAGAATGCTTGCTTCACCTAATTATCCATCGATATTACATTCAATCTACAGCACAGAGGGAGATCTAGTCCAGGGCTGAATCCACTGTTCCCTTCCCCACATTATTTATGTAACTTGACTCTTTTTTTTCTCTGATGTGTTTAACCAACTTCCTCTTCACTTCATTTCCCTCTGGTACTTTATGGGGTCTAAATTCTGAATGAGTATGTTTGTCCCTTTCCCTAATGACCATTGGAGATATTGGTATCAGTCCATCTCCGACACAATTTGAAAGAACAGTTTTAGTTTATGTGCATTACACTCCAATGTCCAGCTCTCCCTCACCACCACAGATGTTAAATTATCACATTATCAAATTACCATCCATGCTATCTCTCTCTATTCTCAACCATTTCACACTATCTGATATCCAACCCACCCTAGATCTACAATAAGACAAACAATTAAGAACAGATTTTGTCCATTCAGCCCATTGGGTCTGCTCCATCATTCAATGAGATCAAGGCTGATCCAATAATCCTTAACTCTACTCCCTCAATTTGCCTCATAACTATTGATTCCCTTCCTGATCAAAAATGTCTATCTCAGCCTTGAATTTACTTAATGACCCAGCCTCGACAGCTCTCTGAGGTAAAGAATTCCACAGATTCACTACCCTCTGAGAGAAGAAATTCTTCATCATCTTTGATTTAAACAGACTTCTGACTCTGAGATTATACCCTCTTGGTCCCAGACTCTCCCACAAGGGGAACCAGACTTTCCGCATCTACCCTGTCGTCAGGTCTCCTAAGAATCTTGTATGTTTCAATAAGGTCACATCTCATTCTTCTCAATTCCAATGAGTACAGACCCAACCTTTCAACCTCAAAAGCCCATTCATAATTAGTTTCAGCCTAGTGAACACATTCTGTGTGCCTCCAATATCAATATACCTTTCCTTAAACACGGGGCCTGTAGTGATTGTAATGAAGTCATCCATTTGGACTTTAGAGAATATGAGTTCCCTGATTGGACCAGAATAAAAGTCCCAATCAGGGACCCCTGGCTGACAGACATAAACAGGAGTGTGAGATGTTCTGTGTACTCTGAGATCGGGCTTTGAGGAAGCTGGATCAGTGTCAAGGACTCTCCAAGTGTAAATGAAGGGTGACTTGGTGATGGAATACCAGTCTCTGCAGAGTTAGTTCAGCGCCAAAAACTGTGTACAGTATTCTAGCTGTGGTCTGGCTCATGCCTTGTAGAGTTTTAGCAAAACCTCCCTATTTTTATACTCCATGCCATTTGAAATCAAGGCCAACATTCCATGGGCCTTCCCTATTCCTTCCCTTCACTCAAAACTCTACTTCTTAAAGTACAGTAATTTCCTTTCTCCATTTAGACCCGTGCTCATTCATATTTACTGGCTCCTAGTGAAACAACATTCTTATTTTAAAATTCTCATCTTCATTTTCAAAGCCATCCACAGATTCAGCCTTCTTTATCTCCGTAAGCTGCTCCATACTCAGAATCTCTGAGATACGTACACAACTCAAAGTGTGGTCTTTTGTAACTTGCAAATCACAGGTACTTCCCTATTGCTGGATGCTACAGTGAAGTAATCACAATATCTCTACATCCTCGAGTGTGTAAGGAAATTCAGCAGGTCCATAAAGATGCACCATGGAAAACATTCTATCCAGATGCATCATGACTTGGTAGGGCAACTGATCTGCCCAGGATCATAAGAAACTACAGAGAGTCATGAACACAGCACAGTTCACTCAGCAGACCAACACTCCATCCATTGATTCCATCTACATTTCTTGCTGCCTCAGGAAGGCAGCCAACATAATCAAAGATCCCTCCGACCCTGGTTATAATCTCTTGCAACCTCTCCCATCAGACAGAAGATACAAAAGCTTAAACACAGGTACCAACAGATTCAAGAACAGCTTCCTCCCTCCTGTTACTAGACTTCCAAATGGGCCTCCCAAATTTTAAATTTAATATTAATGTTGCTCTTTGTGCACCTTCTCTGCAGCCCTAACATTGTATTCTCTGTTCTGTTATATTAGCCTAATGCACTTTGTACGCTCTCATCTGTCTGTACTGCATGCAAAACAAAACTTTTCACTGTGCCTAGACACATGTGACAATAATAAATCAAATCAAAAAGTAATGGAATTCCCTACCCGCTTCGACACATTCATAAATACCTCCATCTTATCTATCCCCAAGCCTTTGCTTTTCTGAGCTATTTCCTCTTTATGGTTTGATACAGTACTTGTTTGATAACATTTCTGTGAAAGTCTTTAGTGTGTTTCCGTATATTCAAGGAGCTACATAAATCTAAATTTTTGTTGCCTTACTTGTGGTCCCTGGTTCTGGTATTGCTGCATGTGAACATATTTTCCCAACTTCAACCCTATCAAGACACATAGTGACTCTATAGAGCATTATTTAGGAACACCCCTCATCCCTCGCTTTTCTAGATGCCAGTATTCATGATATTGACATAGATTATTGACATAGACTTGAGCTAACAATGCATAATCTTAAAGCTTTGCAAATGCATTGAAATTCAAATGTAACAAATGTTGAAGATAACTCGGGAAGGCAAAAAGAGGCTAGTTGAAAGATGTCATCTAAGTGGTGAATTGGCTTGAACACGGACAAGCACAAAATAGAACATAGAACATAGAACATAGAACAGTACAGCACAGAACAGGCCCTTCAGCCCACAATGTTGTGCCGACCATTGATCCTCATGGATGCACCCTCAAATTTCTGTGACCATATGCATGTCCAGCAGTCTCTTAAATGACCCCAATGACCTTGCTTCCACAACTGCTGCTGGCAACGCATTCCATGCTCTCACAACTCTCTGCGTAAAGAACCTGCCTCTGACATCCCCTCTATACTTTCCTCCAACCAGCTTAAAACTATGACCCCTCGTGCTAGCCATTTCTGCCCTGGGAAATAATCTCTGGCTATCAACTCTATCCATGCCTCTCATTATCTTGTATACCTCAATTAGGTCACCTCTCCTCCTCCTTTTCTCCAATGAAAAGAGACCGAGCTCAGTCAACCTCTCTTCATAAGATAAGCCCTCCAGTCCAGGCAGCATCCTGGTAAACCTCCTCTGAACCCTCTCCAAAGCATCCACATCTTTCCTATAATAGGGCGCCCAGAACTGGACGCAGTATTCCAAGTGCGGTCTAACCAAAGTTTTATAGAGCTGCAACAAGATCTCACGACTCTTAAACTCAATCCCCCTGTTAATGAAAGCCAAAACACCATATGCTTTCTTAACAACCCTGTCCACTTGGGTGGCCATTTTAAGGGATCTATGTATCTGCACACCAAGATCCCTCTGTTCCTCCACGCTGCCAAGAATCCTATCCTTAATCCTGTACTCAGCTTTCAAATTCGACCTTCCAAAATGCATCACCTCGCATTTATCCAGGTTGAACTCCATCTGCCACCTCTCAGCCCATCTCTGCATCCTGTCAATGTCCCGCTGCAGCCTACAACAGCCCTCTACACTGTCAACGACACCTCCGACCTTTGTGTCGTCTGCAAACTTGCTGACCCATCCTTCAAT
This sequence comes from Stegostoma tigrinum, assembly GCF_030684315.1. NCBI lineage: Eukaryota > Metazoa > Chordata > Chondrichthyes > Orectolobiformes > Stegostomatidae > Stegostoma > Stegostoma tigrinum. Next base: position 2,844,363 of record NC_081371.1, on the reverse strand, counting down.
TCCCTCGTCCAAGTCATTAATAAAAATTACAAACAGTAGAGGCCCAAGGACAGAGCCCTGTGGAACCCCACTCACCACTGACTTCCAGGCAGAATATTTTCCTTCTACTACCACTCGCTGTCTTCTGTTGGCCAGCCAATTCTGTATCCAAGCAGCTAAGTTCCCCTGTACCCCATTCCTCCTGACCTTCTGAATGAGCCTTCCATGGGGAACCTTATCAAATGCCTTACTGAAGTCCATATACACCACATCCACAGCTCGACCCTCATCAACCTTTCTAGTCACATCCTCAAAAAACTCGATAAGGTTTGTAAGGCATGACCTACCCCTCACAAAGCCGTGTTGACTGTAAAAATGACTGTAAAATGATCCATCTTGGTGGAGAGAGTGAGGCAATAAGTGTTTGATGTTTGAGTTTTTTCACAAGTAGGATTGTATAGGCCCAGATCATCCTAAACTGCCCAGGTACTGGGAATATTGCCACTGACTGCAAAGATTATCGTAACCTTTCTACACCTGCCTTCTGTTCTTTCTGAAGGGGTCAATTGGGCACAACACTTGACCAGCACCAAGGCTGCCCCTCTGATGGTAGAGATGGTGACAAACTCACTGAGATGGGTAAACTGATATCCCATTTTGTAGGCGGCGTTATTTCAGGGCACGAAGCTCAAACTGGCATGATTATCAGGGCCTTGGAAACTGAAGCACAGACATCATTCATCACTGTCTGATATAGTACTTGCACTGAAATCACCCGGGATGAATATCCTCTCCAATAATTGACACATTCATGGAGAGTGTTGTGGGAATGCTTTGTGGCAAGATATCATGAAACAGAGTGTCATGGGACCATACAGTTGTCCAGCATGGAAACAGACCCTTCAGTCCAACTCAGCCACGCCAACCAGATATCCTCAATTAACCTAGTTGCATTTGCCAGCATTTGGCCCAAATCCCACTAAACCCTTCCTATTCATATATTCATTCAGATGCCTTTTAAATGTAACTGTATCAGCTTCCAGTACATCCTCTGGCAGCATATTCTATACACGCACTCCCTTCTGCATGAAATAGTTGTCCCTTAGTTCCCTTTTAAATGTTTTCTATCTCACCTTAAAACTTTGGCCTCTCATTTTGGACTCACCCATTCCAGGGTAGTAGACGTTAGATATTCATGCTAACCATGTCCCTCATGATTCTACAAACCTCTATAAGCTCACCCCTCAGTCTCTGATGTTCCAGGAAAAATAGCCCCAACCTATTCAGCCTCACCCTATAGCTCAAGCCCTTCAACCCCAGCAACATCCTTGTAAATCTTTTCTGAACCCCTTCAAGTTTGACAACATCCTTCTTATCGATGGGTGAACAGAATTGAATGCATCAATATCCTGTGCAGCCTCAGCATGACATCCTAACCCCCATACTCAATGCACTGACCAATAAAGGCAAGCATACCAAATGCCTTCTTCACTATGCTGTGACTCCACAAGTGGTTATGAAGGCACAGATGATCTTGACATAGTCATCTTTGGATGACAGACTCAGGGAGACGAGACCTGCTGGCTCCACTGGCCGTGTTAGCTGGTTACTCAATGCAAAACCTACACCGCATGCACTACAGCTTTCAGTACTCTTTCCATGCCGAGAGAAAGTGTAACCAGCCTCTCACGTACAGCCCATGCAGGATCCAATCCAACTTCTTGTGCAGCAGTAACATCAACATCAAGCTAGTGCTGTTCGCTGTGAATCAGTGCCATGTGGGTCTTGGGGAGGGACTCAGACCTCACATTCCAGCTTCCAAACTAAACGATAACCTCTCTATAGTAAAGATAACAAGGTGTAGAGTTGGATGAACAACTTCTGAAGAAGGGTCTAGACCCAAAATGTCTGCTTTCCTGCTCCTCTGATGCTGCTTGGCCTGCAGTGTTCATCCAGCTCCGCACCTTGTTATCTCAGATTCTCCAGCATCTGCAGTTCCTACTATCTCAATAACCTTTCTATGTTCACAACGTGGCCTCCAATGGCTTTGGAGGTGTGACTCTGAACCATCCCTCTCGACATGAACAGAAAATGGTAGCCCACATATTTGGGACTAACTCACTTGATAACTTGAAGGAAACACCAATCTCAAATAGGGAGTCCATTCCTGGTTCTGCACTGAGTCAGAGTTCACTCCCTTGGCCATTACCGCTTGGCATTGTTAATATTGACAATGTGCTGCTACGATATGGCATTAAGGGGGCCGAGAGTCAGTAAAAAACAGGGTCAGTGACAGAAATGACAGCGGGAGGGAGACAGCAAATGGAGCTGGGAGGAGGGTTGGTGCTGTTATTCCTGGGGAAGGAGGGAGTGGGAGGTCGGGACTGGCCCTGAGAGGCTCTCTTTGCTTCTGTCCGGTTATCGGGGGTTGGTACTGCACTGGTGTGGGGCCAATTCTTTACTTGGCAGGATTTCACTACAGCGAGGAGTTATTTTTGAGAGATCTAGAGCTGTGAGTCGAGGGTTATTGATGGATCATTGGGAGATCTAATACTCTGACGAGGGGATTTATTATTGTGGTGGGGGGTGATCTGCAGAGGTGAGGACCTGTTTGAGGCCAGTTTCTGCTGTTATGGGTGCTTTGGCTTTGACAAGGTGGTTTAGTTTTGAGGAATGGGTTCAGCTCAGGGAGTTAAGTTGCTGAGGGACTAAGCTTAATTTTTCGAGGTGTGGGCTTTATAAATAAGGGTGATTAGGGGCTATACTGGACAAGTCCCTCCAGTGCCCATCAGTCTCCAAAGGCCTTAGCTGTACTGGTGGACACTGCCTGCTCCCAATAACTGGAACCGCAACTGCAGATGTAAGGGGTTATCAGTCAGGAACTACGACCCTTCCCACGGCCAGTTGCCTGTAACTCACGGTCATTCCGGCCAGGGCCAGGACTAGGCTCACAAGGAGGCCCTCTCCCACACCCCACTTTGCACAGGATGTCCCTTTCCTAGCAGCAGGGGTCGAAACGCAAACAGAAATTTGAAAGCAGCTCGTTTACAAAAGAAAAATCTGAAAGGGGGCAGCAAACGAAGATATTCAACATAACTTTTTATCCAAGCCATGGTACCCAGTGAACCTATTTAACCTCCTATTGCATGGACTGCCATGTGCCACAATTCCCATCCCAGGTCTCTGTCGGAATGGGGTAGGATTGTAGAGGGCTCTCCAGTGAGGACCCCTGCTGTTGGAAGGCGATTCTGGTTTGATTGTCTGCTCTGTCACAATTATAACATCACCACTGGCTTTGACAAGAAAATTCAGTTTTATTTGATATGATTTATTATTGTCACATGGATCTAGATACAGCGAAAAGCTTTTTTTTGCGGCAGCGCAGGCAGATCATGCCATACAAAGTGCTTTAGGGTAATAGAACAATGTTGTGGCTGCAGAAAAGCTGTACGAAGAGCAAGGTCAACATTAAATTTGAAATTTGAGAGGTCCATTCAGAAGTCTAATAACAGCGGGGAACAAGCTGTTCTCAAATCTGTTGTTGTGTGTGTTTAAGCTTTGTACCTTCTTCCCGATGGAAGAGGTTGAAGTAAACTATACACAGGGTGGGAGGGATCTTCGATTGTGTTGACTGCTTTTCTGATGCAGCATGAAGTATAGATGGATTCAACGCGAGGTTGGTTTGTATGATGGACTGGGCAGTGTTCACAACTCTCTGGAGTCTCTTGCGGTCCTGGGCAAAGCAGTTGCCATACCATGCCACGATACATCCGGGTAGAATTCTTTGTGTCGTTCATCAATAAAAATTGTGAGAGTCATTGAGGACATGCCAAATTTCCTCAGCCTCTGAGTAAGTACAGGTGTTGTGCTTTCTTGAACATTGCAGCAACACGGGTGGTCCAAGACAGATTGTTGGTGATCATCACTCCCGAGAGCTTAACACTGTCGACCATCTCCACCTCAGCTCCCTTGATATAGGTAGGGGGCGTGCCCTCTAGCTTGCTTCCTGAACATGATGACCGCTCCTTTGTTTGTTTGAAGTTGAAGGAGATATTGCTATCTTTACATCATGCCACCATACCTCTTTTCTGTATTCTGTCTCGTCATTGTTTGAGATCTCTTGCCTCTGCATCACAAAGTTGGGGTTTCAAGTACAACTACAGAGTTGGAGCCCATCTTACAGCGGGTAAATGAACTTGCAGCATAGCACTAGACCACAAAGGCAACACATCAAGCTTGCACAAAGCTCTCTGGCACTGCCTGAGGTCAGCCAAGGTGATATCAAAATGCAAGATTTTCTTCACTATTCAGAAGCAGTTGGCACTATAGGCTTGGGCATTTTCTCAAGAGTGCTGATTTGGTTTACAAAGTGAGTAGCTGAGCTGTGTTTGTAGCATGTATTTTCTCTGGTCTCAGACTGAAGTAATGAGTGGTTATGTAACACTGGAAACCTAACAAGTAAAATCCCACAAGGAAAAGAAAAAGATGTCAAAAATGATGAGCTGATCGAGAAAGCTTCTCAATGAGGGAACTGGGTTGCTTATCTAATGTGTAACTTCTCTCTGGAGCCCTCTGATTAGTCTATATTTCTGTTTCAGATGCTAACTGAGATTCTCTGCATTCTGTTTTATCTTGAGCACTTTAACATCTTATACTTTATCCTTTTTTTTAGTTCCATGGAAGTGGATGTTGTTTTTGCCAGCATTTATTGCTCAACCCTAATTGCCCTTGAACTGATTTGCACTTTAGGCTATTTGAAAGGACAGTTAGATGTTAATTAAATTTAGTCTAGAGACACATGTCAGCCAGACATGGTAAGGTTGGCAGATTTCCTTCCCTAAAAGGTCATTGGCACATCAATCAGCAGGGTTAGTATTAAGCAATGTTCTTTTCATTGCTAAATACTAACCTTGTCGATTGGTTCATCAATGTCCTTTAAGGGGAGGAAATCTGCCAGCTTTACCTCGTCTGGCCAACACCTGTCTCTAGACTGTAATGTTCTTTCTATTACAGATTTTTTAAAAATTGAATTCAAATTTCACCACGATGAAATTGAATCCAGAACATTTATCCTGAACCCCAGGCTACTAGTCCAGTGAGATAACCACTATACCATCATCTCCTCCATAGCTAACTAAGAGAACAATGTTAATTGCAAGTCCTAGAGACTCTCTACTGTATAATAAACAGATACATTGTATCTGGAATATATCAGAGCATTCCACCATCCTCTGGCTTCAATGGACTTATACCTGCTGTCTGAACATTTGCAGACTCTGTGTCTATATTGTTTATTGGTCACATTCCATTAATGCAGAATCTGTGGTGTAACTGCAGTTTATGCAATAGCAGTTTGGATTCCAATCACCTGTCAGAGACATCGTAAAGAAGAAATATTTCCTACAGCTTTAGGTTCACACCAGTTACAATGTAAATTTAATCCCCTCACACTGCCCACCAGGAAATGAGTGTCACTCAATATCTGTGCTGTTAAGCATAAATATAAGCAACAAAAAACCACTTTAGTTTAATAAGCTCATTTTAATTTTGAGTAATAGCATCAAATTTGAGCTATCGAATTGATTATAGAACTCACCTAATTTTCTCTTCCAATGACATCAACAGTTAGTGTATAATGGGTGATTACTTTAGCATCAGCAACTTCACACCATTGCTCAAAGCCAAAATGACCTAATATGTTTCTATTACACAGCACAGGAGCTGATTCTGAGGAAAGAATATTCTCGAGAATTCGAGCATTGCAAATTAAGACACCGTGATTGTGTTATTTACTGATCTCTTGCAATTCTGCCTAAAGTGCATGCAGCATTTGTGTAAGGGCACAGACAAGTCAAGATTAATTAATCACAATTGATTACTTGCTGGAATTCCGCCACTAAGATTTTTTGGTGTCAGGCACAATGTACAAGACAACTTCTGATTTTAAGCCTTATCAGGTTACCTATGGGTATTAATAAATGCTGTTAGCTGTGATTTACTTAATGTTCCAGCTATTAGCAGCAAGGTGTCTACACCACAAAAATTGCTATTCACGCCTGGGCCAGCTTCACCTCAGCAATGAATGATGTAAGGGGGAATGCTCAATAGAACGTGGAAACATTTCAGCACCAGGGACAGCTCCACTATTTCAATAGTCTTCACGAGCCGCACATCCCTTCAGTCAGTGCTGCAATCTCATTTCAACACAATAGGCAGCTCCAAACGGACCTGTCTCTTTCACTAACGAGTGGGTGGCACTCACTGATTTTCAAAGAAGCATTCAGTCACAAAATGCTACAAGCCGTTGTAACCACCCATCTTCTTCATTGAATCTAAGCATTATTGATTTCGCCACACCAACAGTCTCAATAAGAACAGAGGGCATTTAAAACATATCTATTGGTACAGCATAAAACTAATGAATAACAACATTAATGAGTAGGCTATAATAATTCCAAGATGGCACAACATTAGCAGGAAGCCTAGTGTTCCCCTCTTAGTACTGAAGCTTTAGTATAGTGACTTTAACTCAATGTGGCTGAGGACTGGGGTTGTACATCTGTGTGTGTGTGTGTGGGGGGGGGAAGGGGGTAGGAGGGGTGTTAAGTTGCTAATTACATTAAACTCTTCCCTCATTTACACCTGATGCAATGGACATGAAGGCATATAATGCAGGAGCAGATCCATATTCTTGCTCAGAGACACCACATGGTGTAGAGGGTGGCAATGGACTGACCTAATAGCATTTGATAGGAGAGTGTAGAGGGAGTTTTACTTTGCATCTAACTGCTAACTATACTTGTCTGAGAGTCTTTGACAGTACAGCGTAGAGTGAGTTCTATTCTGTGTCCAATCTGCATTGTATCTACCTCCAAACTGTTCTACAGTATTACATTGTACTCTTCTTCCTGATTCTTTCTCAGGAGCTATTGAGAAGGTTGTCTCATGTGTAACTCCAACAGCTCAGCAGGGAAAGAATCATCGAGAAAATTCTGAGGGAGTGTAGCAGCCGGGAGAGAATTACTATATCTTTCAACGCTGCTGATACGCCAGCAACACTGCTGTTACTGAAAAACTAAAAGCCTAAACTGAATATCCTAGCTCTGTGGGAGCTTGACCACACTCATTCAAGCTGCTTCTATTATTTCAACTTTATAAGAAAAAACACAAGACCTCAAGCTGTTTACTGTATGGGCTTGGTAGATTCGTCATTATCACAGCATTAAAACCTCCACTTTAAAAAAAACCCCAGGATAAAATAACCCCTTAAAACCATAGTATCATTGCTGTCTCTGTCAATGGGCAGGATCTTGTCCTCTAGATTCAAAACTCTCTCAACAAATCATCACTCACTTTTTCAGATGCCCCATTGTTTGGCATTAAACAAAGAGCTCAGTCACATGATCATGAATAAAGTCTGCAGCAATGGCTAAATCAGCACTATGAGAGAGCAAGAGAAAGCTCTTGGGCCAGTCGGACAGATGAACCGACTTGTAAATTCTTTGTTTCAGAGCCCTTTGTGAGATGCAACAATAGCAGTTACTGAAGAGGAGAATCCAAAGTAAACCTTCAGAATCAGAATGTTACCCCTGGCTAGCATTTAAACAATTAAATCAGAGAATCAAACAGTGCTGTGGTTTCAATCGAAACGTGTTGATAAAACTCTATGCATGTCAAACTGTTTGTGTTCCTAATGGCTAGCTCCCATACTGTGCAAAGAACTATTGTCCTATTATCCATTAATAATCAGGCCAGACAGAAAGGGTCACCATTAGCTCTGGGGAATAAACATGAAATTCAGAGTACTGATGCTAAAACATTTTAAAACATGATCTGTCTTACTCCGTGGCTCTTCCTCGCTGTGACACACAGATTCAACTCAGGAGCTACTGTCATCTCAGACAGCACTAAGCGCAGTGTTATGGCACCACAGATTTTCAAGTTAGATGGAGAGGAAGGAGAATTTGGACATTTAAGAAAAAAACTGGAAAATGCAGGAGAAAGTCAGCAGGTCTATGAACAGATAAAGCGAGTCAACATTTCAAATCCGGTGTGACTCTTCTTCAGAATGGAAGAAATTATCTGTTTTAGGCTATTGAAACTGGCATGGAGAGGGGCAAGTGAAACAAAAGAAAGGGAGGTTAAGGAAAAATTCAAGGGTGAGGAAGAACAAGGTGAAAGAGACAGACAAAAAATGGGAAAAACTGTCAGATAGAACTTCTTCAATTTCCTGCCAAAAACGTGGGAGCGGAGACTGGAATTTCTTCTGTGTCCAGACATGGGCTGCTTCAGTATCTGAGGAGTCATGAATGGTGCTGAACACTGTGCAATCATCGGCAAACATCCCCACTTCTGACCTTATGGTGGAGGGAAGGTCATTGATGAAGCAGCTGAAGATGTTTGGGCTGTGGGAACTTCTGCAGAGATGTCCTGGAGCTGAGACGATTGACCTCCAACAACCATGACCATCTTCCTATGTGTCAGGTATGACTCCAACCAGCGGAATGTTTGCCCCCCCGATACTCACTGATTCCAGTTTTACTTGTGCTCCTTGATGCCACTCTTTGTCGAATGCAGCCTTGATGTCAAGGGCTGTCACTCTCAAGCTACTTCTAAATTTCAGGTCTTTTGTCCATGTTTGAACCAGGGCTGTAACAAGATCAGGAGCTGAGTGGCCCTGGCAGAACCCAAGGTGGGGCAGCACTGAGCAGATTATTTCTGAGCAGGTGCTGCTTGACAGTGCCGTTGATGACACTTCACTGATAATCAAGAGGAAACTGATGGGGTATTTAATATGGATTTACCCTGCTTTTTGTGTGCAATGTGGGTAATTGACCACATTGTGAAGTGGATGCCAGGTTATAGCTGCATCGGAACAGCTTGGCTAGGGCAGCAGTGCATTTTGGAGCACAAGCATTCAATATTAATGTCAGAATGTTGTCAGGCCTCGTACCCTTTGAGGTATCCAGTGCCTTGATTTGGTTGTTGATTCTGCACCGAGTGAATTCAGCTAAAAACTGGCTTCTGCGATGCTCAGAACCTCGGGAGGAGGTTGAGATGGCCAAGTCCTGTTTGGTGGCTTGACCAAGTTGACACCTTATTTTCAGGTATGCGTAGTGCTGCTCCTGGCATGCCCTCCTGCACTCTCCATTGAACCAGGGCTGATCCCCTGGCTCAGCGGTAATTGTTGAGTCGAGGATATGCCAGGCTATGAGGTCATAGACTGTGCTGGAGTGCAGTTCTGCTGTTGCTGATGGCCTACAGCATCTCATGGATGCCCAGGCTTGAGTTGCTAGACAAAGTCTGTCCCACTTAGCATGAGTGATAGTGCCACACTTTGTGAAGGCAGGATATTGACCACCACACAGTCCTTGTGGAGACACTCTTACTGACACTGGCATCAGCAGATGTATCTACTGCTGGCAGATTGGTGACGATGAGGTCAAGCATGTTTTTCCCACTTGTTGGTTTCCTCACCACCTGCCGCGGACCCAGTCTAGCTGCTATGTCCTTTAGGACCCGAGCAGTTCGATCAGTGGCACTGCAGTCGAGATATTCTTGGTGGTGGCCACTGAAATCCCCCACCCTGAGTACATGTTGTGCCCTTGCCATCCTCACTGCTTCCTCCAAATATTTAAAGTTAGAAGTCACACGACGCCAGGTTATATAGTCACACAGGTTCATTTGAAATCAGAAGCTCCTTTGTCAGGTGAAGTCCTCCAAGTTTTCTTCAACATAGAGGAGCACTGCAGTATCAGCCAAGGGTGGATGGTACATGGTAATCAGCAGGTTTCCTGGCACATTTGACCTGCTTCACAGGTTCCTGAGTCAGTATTGAGAACACCCAGGGCAACTCCCTCTCAACAGTATAACAATGTTCTTCCCTCTTTGCTGGGTTTGTCCTGCCAGTAGGACAGGATATATTCAGGGATGGTGATGGTGGTGACTGGGACATTGCCTCTAGAGTATGATTCCATTAGTATGACTTTATCGGTTTATTGCTTGGCTAGTCTGTAAGACAGCTCTCCCAATATTGGCACTAGCCCCCAGATGTTAGTAGGAAGGACTTTGAATTAGGTTTGGGCAATTCATGTGAGCAACACTCACATTCCATGAAAGAATGTTGATCCATAAAGCCTGCTTTTCCAATCCTGAATAAGAGTGGTTTTGCTGAGAAGCCAAGTCTACATATTAACTGGATTGAGAAATGGGAAACAGCATGTGTTTCATACGAGTCATAGAGATATATAGCACGGAAACAGACCCTTCAGTCCAGCTTGTCCAAGCTGACCAGATATCTTAAATACATCCCACTTGGCAGCCTTTGGCCCATAACCCTCTAAATCCTTCCTGTTCATGTACCCATCCAGATACCTTTTAAATGTTGCAATTTTACCAGCCTCCACCACTTCCTCTAGCGGCTCATTCCGTATATGCACCACCTTCTGTGTGAAGAAGTTGCCCAAGGTCCCTTTTAAATCTTTCCCCTGTCACCTTAAACCTATGCCCCCTAGTTTTGAGCTCTAGTTCTTCATTAGCTCACCGAGCTGGCTGCTCTGTGGAATGCAGATGCTTCATCATCCCTCTAGGCAACACCACCACTGTGGCCTCCAATCGAAACATTAGCAATCTGCCTCCCTCCTCTGGTGCGATGGTCTTGTCGCTTCCGAGAGTTTTTTTGACATTATCCTCTTGTCCTCTTATCCTCTGCTCTGTGGCCAAGCAGTTACCAAATCCAGACCTCCCTACAGGTCATCCAGCTGGACTACACATATTCTGGAATTCTATCTCAACTCAGCTTTTCTAGAGACAGCAAGTCCGTAGAGGTCTCTCTGTTGCTCCTCCTGGAACTGCAGTCCTGCAGATTTTCCAACATTGGCAGGGAGCGCCGCCTGGCCTACATTCTGCATCAGGTCAAGTAACTTTGATAAACTTACAACCACTTGAAATATTGTCTAGTCCCACCTCCATGCGAATGCAGATAATAGCCAATGTTATAAACGCAAACCTAACACAGTATCTTTTCACCAGGTGCCTTTGGAAGATCAAAAACATCCTCCTTGAGCATGCCAAATACAGCCTTAATGAACACTGAAGTAAATGGGATATATTCCCCTTAGCAAAAAAAGGCAATTTCTCAATACACCATGGATAACTTGGTAGCCTTTGATCAATGAAAGTATAAAATTTTCCAGTCCTGACATTCTAAAATCAATCTCCAGGACCAGTGGTCTAAGCTTACTAATCACTGCTAACAGTTTAACATCACTAACCAATACCAGCAGTATGACTGACGAGTGCATTCATTTTAACATGAGCAATTTTGCTCGCGGACTAATGTACCTAACTAGTTGTTCCAGTCCTATATTGTCAACAGGCACTGTCTCATTAGCAAGGCTTCTGAATGTTAATGCAGAAAACAAGCATGTTCAGTCTACTGCCCTTAACTAGCATTCTGAGGTTGAGACTAACCACTGTGCTAATGAATTCTCTCTCACTGGTACTGCCTCAATCATGCCAGTAACCATTATTACCAAATTGCAAAAATTACTGTTGAATTATAATAACTCATATTCACAAACTAATACTAACTAATTGTACCAGTCTAACACTATTATTTGGACCTAGCAGTCTAATATCACTAAGTGCTAGTAATCCAACATTCTATTACTAGCCTCATGCCATTAACCTATGCTGGTCTTACATCACTAACCAGTGCTAACAAAAGAACATCACTAACCAGTGCTGCCTGAGAACAGTGACTACTGCCCACCATTTACTGTAGCTAACCAGTGCTAACTAGCTAACATCACCAGTTGGTGCTGGTGGTCCAATAGCATGACAAGCAATATTAACAATCTAACATGACCAACAAATACTACCAGTCCAATATCATTAACTATGGCTGATGCTGCCAGTGTAATATAACTAGCTGGTTCTAGCAATCTATTAATACCAAAAATTGTGGTTGACAGTCCAATATCACGAATAAGAGCTATACATCAAATGCCACAATCTAGTACTAGCGGCCTTACATAACTATCGGTAGCATTAAGCTAATGTCACTGAGAGTGATATCAGTCAAATGTTAGCTGTCATTGCTAACTAGTGTTGCTAATCCAATAGCACTAAATGATGCTGCCTCAAAACACCACACCTGTCTAAGCTCACTACCTTCCACAACAAATCTCATATCACTAATCAGGGACGTCATTAAAAGGTCAGTAATTTATTGCACAATTCCAAGATTATCAATTCTCAACTAAATGATACTAATTGGTGCTGCCAGATTAACTGGCACTCGCAAAGTCACTGTTCGTGCCAGGCACTGATAATCCACTGTCACTGACTGGTACTGATAATCCACTGTCACTGACTGGCATTGATAAGCCACTGTCACTGACTGGCATTGATAAGCCTCTGTCACTGACTGGTACTGATAATCCACTGTCACTGATTGGCATTGATAAGCCACTGTCACTGACTGGTACTGATAATCCACTGTCACTGACTGGTACTGATAATCCACTGTCACTGACTGGCATTGATAAGCCACTGTCACTGACTGGCATTGATAAGCCTCTGTCACTGACTGGTACTGATAATCCACTGTCACTGACTGGCATTGATAAGCCACTGTCACTGACTGGCATTGATAAGCCTCTGTCACTGACTGGTACTGATAATCCACTGTCACTGATTGGCATTGATAAGCCACTGTCACTGACTGGCATTGATAAGCCACTGTCATTGACAGACACAGTTAATTCAACAGGTGGAAACTGACTTTGCCATTCCAGTTTAACATTATTTGTGTCAGTTACTAAGAATGAGTTGGCAGCATCAGTTAGTGACAGTGGATTAGCAGAATGTGCCTCAGGGGTCAGTGTTAGGACCACAATTGTTTATAATTTACATCAATGATTTGGAGTTGGGGACCACACGTAGTGTATCAAAGTTTGTGGATGATGCTAAGAGGAGTGATAGACAAAGTGCGCAGAGGATGGAGTTTACAGACGGATATAGATAGTTTAAGTGAGTGAACAAAGGTCTAGCAGATGGAGCACAATGTTGATAAATGTGAAGACGTCCATTCTGGTAGAAATAACAGTAAAAAGGACTTATTTGAACAGTAAAAAAACTGCAGCGTGCTGGTGTGCAGAGGGAACCGTGTGTCCTTGTGCATGAAGGACTGAGGTTGGTTTGCAGGTGCAGCAGGTAGTTAAAACAAGTGGAATTTTGTCCCTCATTGCCGCAGGGATTGAGTTTAAAAGCAGAGTGGTTATGTTGCAGCTGTATACTATGCTGGTGAGGCCACATCTGGAATATTGTGCACGGTTTTTGTCTCCTCACTTAAGAAAGGGTGTTCTGGCACTGGAGATAGGGATGGCAGAGGATATTCACTGGGTTGATTCTGGAGTGCAGCGTTGCCTTGAGGAGAGACTGAGTAGACTGGGATTATATTCATTGGAATTTAGAAAAATAAGATTATGAAGGGAATAGAGAAGAGAAGCAGGGAGGACGTTTCCACTGTTGGGTGAAACTAGAACAAGAGGGCATTGCCTCAAAATAAGGGGGAGCAGATTTAGGACTGAATTGAGGAGGAACACCTTCACACAAAGGCTTGTGAATCTGTGGAATTCCCTGCCCAGAGAAGTCATTGAGGTTTCCTTGTTGAATGCTTTTGAAGTTAAGGTAGATCATTTCTTGAACAGTAAAAGGAATTAAGGGTTATGGTGAGACGCTGGGTAGGTGAAGCTGAGACCATGAAAAGATCAGCCATGCTCATACTGAATGGCAGAGCAGGCTCGAGGGGCCAGATGGCCGACTCCTGCTCTTAGGTTCTTGTGTTCTTATGTATCAGTTGGTGACGGTGAATCATCAGGGTCCATCGGTGACAGGGGATTGGCTGACTGACACTGCCAATTCACTGTCACCGAATGTCACAAACTGGTAAAGCTAACCGCTACCAGGAACTGGCATAGATAATCCAATGTTACTAACAAGCACTATTGTTTTTAATTTGATGAGTCCAGAGTACCTGTTACTGACTACTTTCTGCTTCTCATGCTATATATTGTTACTGGGGATTGTCTCACTGCAGAGTCTGAGATTTGAGTTATTCGTATCAGGCTTGAAACTCTTTACAAAGACAATCCAGCTGTGACTTCCACCCACATAAGTGTAAACCAGTCTCAGCTACAAATTGGTACCAACAGAGACACCCACCAACAACTAGCTCATGACGGAATGGACTGAAGATCACACTCACCCCAGAATCTGTCTCACTATTTCAAAACTGTGGGTTATAACATATTTCGATTTTCATTGCACCATCCCCCCACACCTGCACTCATTTCTTTCTGATGTGGCCCCAAACCATGAAATCTCCGGCACTCTCACCCTGCTCTTTCTCCAAACAGATCAAACCTGCGGTTGGCACAACCTTATGCCCACTTGTCTTCCCTCCTCTTCTTCCTGTCCATGGGGGTGCCCCTTGGTGTGAGGCTTGGCTGACCAATTATAAAAGGTGCCAGCCAACTGCCATCATTTGCCCAATTCCATTCCAGTTTGGACTTAATGTGATGACTTTAATCTTTTTGCTTTCTGGTGCAAAATTGAATTCCCATTCACAGCTAGTTCAGAACAAGTGGAGAATAAAATTGCATAGATTTATGTATGATTTATAGATTTAACCCTCTGATAATCTCTAATATTCAGCGAGCATGTCTGATTTACAATTTTGGAGAATTTACAAAGATTTTGTCCCCAGTATTGCTGGTTTGTTGGCCGGATAAGGCTCGATTAATTTCCAATTGCAGAAGCTTGGATTGGGGATCTCAACGAAGACAGCAGGGAAAGGGAGAGGGACAGGAGAGGGAATGAGGTCCAGAGAATGAGATCAGTTACAGAGTCATCGCCTGTTGGAGAATTGGGCATCGAGTGATGGCACCCAAAAACTGCTGTGGGGCATCCCTGCCCAATTTCCTGTCAACGCACTCGAAATGAGGGTGAGCAGGAAACAGTGCCCCAGTGGGAGCAAGTGGTTGTGAGGCAGTGGGGAAAATGTTAGGTTAATCAGGAGCGAAAATGGAAGTGAGTGGTTCGTAAATGCATTGACTTTCTCTTGGGATAGCTAGCAGCCCCATAGGAGCCTGGCTGCAGGAACCCCAGTTGTTCCAAAGGCAAGCTGGTCCGAAGAGTCTGCTTCTGTGCTGTATGGCTCTGTGAGAAAGCCTTCTGAGTGCAACTTCACACAAAAGTTCCTCATAATGTCCCTCCTCACCGCAACACCCACCACCCCTCCAAAACTCCCTGTTTATCCAAATCTCCTTGTCCAAAGCAAGGGGAGTGTGGCACCTCAACTATCAGTAAAGTGTAATTCCGTTTACATTCAGAACACTGGGATGCAGAGGGTTAAATCATGGGAACAGGTAGTCTCCGCTATCCAAGATTAAGGGACGACCCCACTGAGGCATGCAGGTTAATTCAAAGACCTGAGAGGTTACAGTGAGATCCCTGGGGTGCTGGCAACAAGGTGGTGGGTGGGTGCAGAACTCTACAAATTACAGCCAGCCTGTTCTGGAGGGAGGATGTCAACTAAAATATCATCACACAGAGAGTGGTGGCAATTTGAATTTTTCTCAGAGAAAACTGAAGAGCCGTAATACATGGATAATTTTGAAGCAGATTTAGTCAGGCTGAGGACTATGGAACCAAGGTGAGATTGGGCAACAGATTAGCCGTGATGTTATTGAATGATGGCACAGGTTCGAAGGGCCGAATGGTCCACACGTGCTCCTCAGGCATAACCAGACTGTTCCTTCACTCACCCACCCACCCCCACCACCAATCCTCACACACCCCCAGCCAAACCACCAACCCCCCTTCCCCCTTACCTTTGGCAATCAGTTCAGCGATGTCCTGGTCAAATCCCAGCCGGTGGCACTTCATCCACAGCCCGGTGTTGGTAGAATTGTACATGCGGCTGCATTCATCGGCGGCGCTCAGGGCGAAGAGCTGGCGCCGGTTCCTGGTGCCCAGCAGCTTTTCCTCCCAGCGGTCCAGCTGGCGGCGGCTGGCACGGAGGGGTAGGTTGTTGGAGGTGTAGATGAAGCCCGGGTGGTTGGTACGGCTGGCGTAGTTTTTGCAGCGCTCCCGGTGCCTCCTGGCATCGGTCTGGTACCAGTGGTCGGAGCAGATGGCCACCGCCAGCATGCCCAGGGCGCACAGGGCCATGGAGAGACCGGCGTAGAGCAGGAGCCGGCCAGCTGCCATCTCCGTCACTCCTTCAGCATCCCAGCAGGAGAAACACACAGCAGGCGGTGGGGGGAAGACACGAAGCAAGGAAAGAGAGAGAGACAGCCAGACTGTTACCACCAACCTCTGCAGTGTGGCATCTGAATGCCCCCTCCCCTTCCTTCGAATGGCGCTGATGGCACGGGCTGTAGGCTCACATCAAAGGGCTGGGCACAGACTGGGGCTATCTCCAGGCATCTGGTACCCCTCGCCTCAAGATCTGCAACTCTCCTCCACCGGGGATATATGCCCAGCGACAAAGGCTGAAGTCTTCAATGGGCACCTGCTGTTATTTTTCGAACCCCCCCCCCCCCCCGCAACTTCCCCGGTCTCTCCAACCTCCTTCTCCCCACACAAACACAGAGAGAAAACAAGGCACACACACAGAGAGAGAGAGAGAGGAATGGAACAAAGCACCAGGCTAATGTCTTTTCCTTGGTCGATCAGCTCAAACAGACCCTCCAAAAATCAAAATAGATGAACTGCATCCACAGAACAGACCCTGGCAGAAACACAGATATCGTGCAAAAGAGAAAGCCAGGCTTGAAAATCTTCCAGGAAATAAACACAAGAAAATTCAGGCAGAGGGAGAGAGAGAGAGAGAGATAAGGGAAAAAGAGAGAGAAAACCCTGATGTCATTGAGCCCAGGGCAGGATCATGTTTTATTTATCCACCTCCTTAAAGCGAGGGCGTCTCATCTTGCAGCTCTTAACAGGAGCTCCTCCATTCTTTGCCCCTTTCCTGAACGATCAGACTATGGGTTTGCAGTTGCTGGACTTCACCAGAGCAGTGTGACACTGAAGGGGAGGCACAGCTTTACCCTCTCGGATGACCCAATGCTGTGAAAGCCACGCCTCGTTGGCACACCGAGTAGGGGTTTGAACAATCCCGTGTTTAATATTGCGGCTCTTAAAGCGCACGCCGGGCGGATCGATTTCGGTCAGTAGACGTTAATTCAAAGGCCCCTTTCTCTTGAGTGATGGAGGGGGTGAGCTGTTCATTTTTCAAACCTGCTCAAGCAACGATTATTTAAATCCTGAAATTTATTAGATTAATACCCTTGTCAGTTTAAAATGCACAGTTAATCCACTTAAAGGGGATGATTTGGAATTAAATTAGCATTCTCGAATACAGTTGTCAAATTTTCTTGCAGGTCTGTTTATTACTTCCTTTTCAGCTTTATTTTATGGGGACATAGAAATCCATCGCCTTTAAGGATGGACAGCAGCCTCCTGAAGGGGGTCAGGTGTGAGACGGAGTAATAACAGACTGGCATCTTTATGGCAGAGAATTTTCTTTATTCATTTATAGAATGAAGGTGTTGCTGGCAAGGCAGTTTAATTGCCCATTCCTAATTGCCTGGAGAGCAGTTAAGAGTCAACCGCATTGCTGTAGGTCTGGAGTCACATGTACGCCAGACCAGGTAAGGATGGCAGTTTCCTTCCCTAAAGGGCATTTGTGAACCAGATGTTCTTTTCCTGACAATCAGGAATGGATTCACAATCATTGTTAGATTTAGAAAGGATTTGAACCCTAGGCCACCAGCATGTTATCAGGCTCACTAGATGTGATAATATCACTTGGTCATCGCCTTCCCCCTAATTCCTCCTAATGGGTTCTAAACCAGGACAGCCTCTAGACCTGGAGTTGTGAAGACAATAACTCTGAGCCCAGTTTTCCTGTTTCCACTCACAGGCTCAAGATTCAACAACCATCTGCATTTATGGAATGCCTTTAATGTCATAAAGCAAGGTAGGTGCATTATTAAACAAAATTTGCCGCCAAACCACATTACGGTAGACAATCAAAAGGTGGTCAAAGTGTTAGCTGTGTACCATCTCTAAGGTGGTTGTGTCCAAGATTAAATCCACTTGTTATAAGAGTTCCAATCACAAGAATAGCTAATGGGTGTTACTCTGTATTTGGAGCTGGGCAGAGCTATCTGAGGTAGAATTCACACAGTGAAATGTGTTGGGGGTCAGATTGGGGTTTTGGATGGCAAGGCAGAATACCACCATGTAATGATAGAATCCTGACCAGTGAGGTTCTAATGAATTTCTTGAGAACAGTGTCATGTAGACCGTGTATCATTGAGTCATACAGCACAGAAACAGACCCTTTGGTCCAACCAGTCCATGCCAAGCATAACCCAAACTAAACTAGTCCCACCAGCCTGCTCCTGGCCCATATCCCTCCAAATATTTCCTATTTACATGTTTATCCAAATGTCTATTAAATATTGTAATTATACTCACGTCCGTCATTTCCTCAGGAAGTTCATTCCATGCACAAACCATCCTCTGTGTAAAAAAATTCAACCCCCATGTCTTTTTTTAAATCTCTCTCCTCTTACCTTAAAATGTGTCCCCAGTCTTGAAATCCCTCATGCTAGGGAAAAAAACAACAATCCTTAACTCTGTGTATAATGCTTATTATTTTGTAAACTTCCATATGGTAGCCTCTCAACCTCCTATGCTCCAGTAAAACAAACTGCCAGTCTATCCAGCCTTTCTTTATAATTCAACTCTTCCATACCCGGCAACATCCTTGTAAATCTCTTCTGCATGCTCTCCAGCTTGATAATATCCTCCCTACAACTAGCCACAAATCAGGACATGAGAGGAAAGATGCTTCTAAGCAAAGTTACTCGGAATGAGAAGAGTAAAATGGATGACAAGAAGGACATAAAAAACCCTCTGAAATCCTTCAGACAGCCACTCTCAATCCATGAGTAACAATGACCGGGGTTGAGGAAAGGTCAGAAGGTCAGAGGCAAAAGGACAGGGAGGGGAGTCAGCTGAGAAGTGAGCTTTCCTGAAATGTCCTACCAGGAATTTCACATAAGTCTTCAAGATTCTGAACGGGACTTGTCAGGGTCAATATGAACTGGGTTGGGAATCTAGAACAAGGAGATGTGGACTCAGTATTAGGGCAAATCATTTAGGACCGAGATGAAGGGAAATATCCTCACTGAAAGAGTTGTAATTCTTTGGATTTTTCTAAGCAAGAGAGTTATAGATGCCCCATTATTGAATATACTGAAGACTGAGATAGACAGATTTTTTGGTTTCTCAGGAAACAGAAACGCAGAAAATAGGTAGAGGTGTAGGTCATTCAGCCCTTATGCCTGCTCCCCCGTTCAATATGAGCATGGCTGATCATCTAACTCAGCCCCCTGTTCCTGCTTTCTCCCCATCCCTTTGATCCCTTTAGCCTGAAGAACTATATCGAACTCCTTCTTGGAAACATTCAATGTTTTGGCCTCAGCTGCTTTCTGTGCCGGAGACTTGCAAGGGTACACTACGCTCTGGGTGAAGGATCAAGGGGCATGGAAGAGAGGCTAGAGGAGCAGGCAAGTAGGATAGGAGCTGAAGATCAGCCACGACTGTATTCAATGGTGGAGCAAGTTCAATGGGCTGAATGGCCCACTCCTGCCCTGAGTTTTTTTGGGATTTGTGAATAGTTGGTTCTGCTAAAATGGATATCCTGACAACATGAATTGGCTATAACATGGCTGATGAATAGGGGAACACTATTTCTAGAACCTGAACTAGTGTTGGCTATAATGCAATTCCATCAGGGCATGGAGGAGAATGTGTCGATATCATATGATCATTTCATGGGGACATCGTCCTGAGCGATGTGAGCACTGAAAGAGTCAGCATCACGTGACTATAATGTAAAGTTTTGTGGCGAAGCTGCCAGTGTACTCAAGGAGTATGTGATGGCATTTCCTCCAAAAAAATGTTAATTGACAAAGAAGCCTGCAACTTAGACCAAATTCTCAATTTGAGTGAGACAGGTTTATACTGGAAGCAAATGTCGTCAAGAACCTACATTTCCATGAACGAAGCACATGCTGCAGGCTTTGAGGTGGCAAAGGTTTGAATGACTGTGCTGCTGGGTGCCAGTACCAGTGGAGACTTGAAGATTAAGCCCGTGATGGTGGTACAACTCTGCCAACTGGTGAGCCTTGAAAGGTTACCATATGTCTACTCTAGGCGTCTACTTTCGGTCAAGGAAAAGAGATTGGGTGATGGGGCAAACTTTTTTTGACTTCATTGTTGATGTTTTTAGATGGTACTGCAAGAAAGAAAATTTGGATTTCAAGATTTTCCTCATCCTGGATGATGTGCCAAGCCATCCATCCAGCATTGGCGAGATTCCTGAAACCCTATGAACAGCTGTTTCATGAAAGAAGAAAAAGAGCAAAGCATCAAAAACTGGATGTCTTTTTTAAGCCAACCGCCAAGAAACAGTCAGAAGACAATGACCCATAGCCACTCACTTCTGAATTAATTATTTTTCACCCTAACCCTTCAACCACAAATGTAACTGAAGGTGATGAGGATGATGGTGGTGACCCTCAGTCCCTGCATTAACAACAGAGCAACCTCAAAACTTCCTCCCCTATCAAGTCATCTGCAGATTTTTTTTCAAGGTACAGTGTTAGATTTACTTTTATTTCATAATTAAATATGAATTAAACATTTATTCAAACTGTACTATCCTTTGTGTTAGGCTTTTGAGTGATTTTTGAATGATTTTGAGTGACTTTTTTTGGAGGTCTACCCCAACCTTGCTTTTCCCTTGGGCCCTGTTATTTCTATAGCACGATTTTCTATAAAGCAATGTTGTGCAGGAACGCAACTATCGCGTTATAGCAGACCGACTATATTCTTTTCTCCACAGTCATCCCCACAGAAAGAAAGAACTCTCTGTAGTGTCTCTATTGTGCCTGGGCCACCACAAAGCAATTACTTATGGCCATGTGGTAACTATTGTCATTTTGGAAAATGCGACAACCAATTTGCACATGGCAAGATCCTATGAGCAGCACTAAGATAAATGAGCAGATAATCCAGTTGTTAAGAACCTGATACAATTTACATATCAAACAGGAGAATGACCCAGCTGTTCTTCAGAATAATGCCCTGGGACCCGTTCTATGTCACGCATTAGCTCCATACACTTTTACCAGCATGAATGACATAGCAGGCCACTAAAAGAGGAAGCAAGAGCTAGTAAACCGTGGTTGCAGGTCAATCATCTTGTAGTGACAGTGCTCCCACCTATCGGCTGCCCTTGTCCTTCCAGACGATATTGTTCATGGGCTTAGAAGGTGCTTGATGAATTATTGCAGTATACCTTGTGGATGACACACACTGGTTATATGCGTACCAATGGTGAGTAGAGTGAATAATGAGGGTGTTGGATATGATGTCATTCAAGGAGGCCACCCCGGATGATGTCAAGCTTCTTGAGTGTTGTAGGAGCTGCACCCATCCAGGCAAGTAGGAAATATTCCATCACATTCCTGACTTGTGCTCTGCTGGTGGGGACCATGCTCTGGAGAGTCAGGAGGTGAAATACTTATCACAGTATTCCTAGCTTCTGGCCTTCTCTTGTGGCCACTGTGTTCATGTGGTGAATTCATTGAGTTTCTGCTCAGTGGTAGCCCCTAGGGTGTTGATAGTGGGGTTTCAGTGATGGTATCACCATTGAATGTAAAAGGGAAGTGGTTAAATTGTTTCTTATCAGTGATGGACTGGCATTTGTGTGGCACGAATGTCACTTGCCACTTGTCAGCCCAAGCCTGGATATTGTCCAGATCTTGTTGTGGTTGAACATGGACTATTTCATTGTCTGAGGATTCACGAATGGTGCTGAACATTGTTGAATTGTCAATGAAAATCCCCACTTCTGATCTTATGATAGAGGGTAGATCATTAATGAAGCAGCTGAAGATGATCTGGGACACTAGCCTGAGAAACTCCTGCAGTGACGCCCTGAAGCTGAGATAACTGACCTCCAACAACCACAACCATCTTCCTATGTGTCAGGTATGACACCAATGAACTGAGAATTTTCCCCCGAGTCCCACTGACTCCAGTTTAGCCAGGGGTCCGAGATATCACATTCTGTCAAATTTAGCCTTGATGCTAAGTGCAGTCTCTCTAACCTCACCTGTGGAAATCAATCTTTTGGCCATGTTTGGACCAAATATGTAATGAGTTCAGATTGCCATGAGGGTATGTTATAATGAGATAACAAATTGTGGAGCTGGATGAACACAGCAGGCCAAGCAGCATCTTAGGAGCGCACAAGCTGATGTTTTTGGCCTAGACCCTTCATCAAACCCTTCATCCAATTTTTCTGATGAAGGGCCTAGGCCCAAACCATCAGCTTTTGTGCTCCTAAGATGCTGCTTGGCCTGCTGTGTTCATCCAGCTCCACAATTTGTTATCTCGGATTCCTCAGCATCTGCAGTTCCTGTTAGCTATGTTATAATGAGGCCAGTCTTTCCTGATTTTCTGGCTGGGTGTTCATTACTTCTGATTACATTTCATTGTAATTAGTGGTAGAATTCACTTCTCTTATCTTGCTCTGTCTCCATTGGTGTATAAATGTGCACAACAGTAACATTTGTGCATTTTATGTGGAATCTAGTGGTGATGATACAATAATCTGGAATTAAGAATGTAATGATGACTGTGAATCCATTGTCAATTGTTGGGGAAAAACCCATCTGGTTCACTATTGTCCTTTAGGGAAGGAAACTGCATCATTATCTGGTCTGGCCTACATGTGACCCTAGGTCCACTGCAATGTGGTTGACTCTAAACTGTCCTCTGGGCAATTAGGAATGTGCAATAAATGCTGCCTGGTCAACCACACCCTCATCCCATAAAAGAAAAAGCATGAATAAGTGAACTGGAAGAAACATTCCCCTTGGTGGAAAGGTCATTGACCAGAAGGGTGCACATTTAAGGCAAGAGGCAGAAGGGTTAGAGGGGAAATGAGAAAAATCCTTTTCAACCAGAATAATGGGAATCTGGAACTCACTGCCTGTATGGATGGTAGAGACAGAAACTCTCATAAGATGAAAAAGGTATTTAAATGTTCACTTGCAATGCCAAGGCACACAAGGCTATGGGCCAAGTGTTGGAAAATGGGATTAGAGTAGTTAAGTGCTTGTTTTTGATCTACCAAAGGGCCTTTTTTCCTTGCTGTAGACCTCTATGACTCTGAGTCGATGTTTAGTCCAAAGGTTTTCATCTTGCCCAGCAGCCAGGGCATGGTACCACACTGGAACCATGTTTACATCTCCCAAGTGCTGATTTTCATGATGGTTTTGGCCTTGTGGATTGGGCTTGTCAAGGATCAGACTTTCTTTTGGCCAGTCCCATCACATGTACATCCTCAGATGTACTGCCCTTTCTTGACTGGCGCTTATTGCTAAGGTGATTTCTTAACCAGCTAAATGCCAAATCCAGTGAGACATCCAGCTATTGACCCATGATGTCAAACTCAAAGGCAGCCACTGAGGACTGAAAAGTCAGGTCAAACCCCATGCTCAATAGTAAAGCAATGCATCTGCTGGACTTCTGCAACAGCTATACATTCAGCATTAAGAATAGCTTTTTTGAATACAAGTTCATGGAGGTCTCCAGGTGCTAACACCTCGAATGAGATTTACTATATATTCGGCAGCAGGGGATGGATATCCTAACAGGACTTAGAGTTGACTAGATATCCCAAACTAATCTAGTCCCATTTGCCAGCATTTGGCCCATATCCTTCTAAACCCCTTCTATTCATGTACCCATCCAGGTGCCTTTTAAATGTAGTTGTTCGAGTCTCCACCAATTCCTCTGGCAGGTCATCCCATACACACACCACCCTCTGTGTGGAAAACTCATCCCTTATGCCCCTTTTAAATCTTTTTGCTCTCACCTTAAACCTTAAGTCCTTGAGTTCTAGACTCCCTTACCCTGGGAAAAAGACCTTGGCCAGCCATCCTATCAATGCCTCTCATTATTTTATAAGCATCTATGAGGCCACTCCTCAGCCTCTGACACTCAAGGGCAGAAAGCCCCAGCCTATTCAGCCTCTCCCTACAGAGTTAACGTTTCGGGTCCGGTGACTCTTCCTCAGAACTGATGGTGGCTGGGGAAAAAAGGGGAGGGAGATAGGGTCGGGAGTAAAATATTGGACAGAGCCTAAAGGGAAAGAAGAGCAACTGGACAGACAAAGAGTTGCTAGCGATCAGGCTGGGAGGGTGAATAGTTGTTAATGGGGACTGTTAGTGACTAACAACAGGGTGTGTATAGTGGTAGGCTATGTGATAACAAGGCCTGGTGTGCGGGGTAGGGGGCTAGGACATGGGACAGTTTAGGCCCTAAAATTATTGAACTCCATATTGAGTCCAGAAGTGTTGTTCTTCCAGCTTATGTTGAGCTTTGCTAGAACACTGCAGCAAGCTACAGACAGATGTTGGCCAGGGAACAGGGTGGTGTGTTAAAGTGGCAGGCAACAGGTAGTTCAGGGTCTTTTTTGCGAGCAGAGTGTAGATGTTCTGCGAAGCAGTAACCTAGTCTACACTTTGATTTCCCAATGAAGAAGAGACCACATTGTGAGCAGCAAGTGCAGTAGAGTAGATTCTGGGAAGTGCAGGCGAAGTGTTGCTTCACCTGGAAGGTATGTTTGGGCCCTTGGATATTGGGGAGGGAGGAGGTAAATGGGCAGGTGTCGCACCTTTGCCGGTTACAGGGGAAGGTGCCATAGGGCTGTGGGGAGGTGTTAGGGGTGAAGAGAGTGTAGACCAGGATGTCCTGGAGGGAACAGTCTCTATGGAAGCTGGACAAGGGAGGTGGGGAGAGGGGAGGGGAATTATGTGTCTGGTCGTGGCATCTTGCAAGAGGTGGCAGAAATGGCATTTGACGATCTTCTGGATGTGGATGCTGGTGGGATGAAAGGTAAGGACAAGGGGACTCTATTGCTGTTGTGGGAGGGAAGAGAAGGTGTGAGGGTGGAAGTGTGGGCGATGGGCCGGACCCAGTTGAGGGCCCTTTGACAACGGAGCTGGGGAATCCTCAGTTGAGGAACATGGTGGACATTTCGGAGGCTCACTTGTTGAAGCTGGCCTCATCTGAACATATACAATGGAGACGGAGAAACTGAGAGAATGGGATGGATTCTTTACAGGAAGTGGGGTGTGAGGATGTACAGTCCAGCTGTGGGAGTTGGTGACTTTGTAGTGAATATTAGTGACCGGTCTATCCCCAGAAATGGAAACAGAATTGTTGAGGAAGGGAAGGGAGGAGTCAGAGATAGACCAGGTGAAAGTAAGGGCAGGGCGGAAATTGGAGGTAAAATTGATTAAGTTTTCCAATTCCAGACGAGAGAGGGAAGAAGCACCGACGATATCATCAATGTATCGGAGAAAGAGTTGTGGGTGGGGGCCAGAATAGGACTGGAACAAGGAATGTTCCACATGCCCCATGAAGAGACAGGCATAACTAGGGCCCATCCAGGTATCCATGGCCACCGCTTTTACCTGAAGAAAATGGGAGGAGTTAAAAGAGAAGTTGTTAAGGGTGAGGACGAGCTCGGCCCAGCAGAGGAGGGTGGTGGTGGGTAGGGATTGTTCAGGTCTAGGAAGAAGTGGAGACCCTTAAACCCTCCTGGTGGGGAATGGACATGTGAAGGGATTGCACATTCATGGTAAAGAGGAGGTGGCTGGAGCCGGTAAACTGGAAATTTTGAAGACGGCATAAAGGCATCAGAGGAATCATGGATGCATTTCAAATATGTGTCCACACATTATCCAGCAAAAGCCTGGGCTTTTGGAAACATTACTTCTTTAACCATCCATGAGAAGGAGCAAGAAATTTTGTTGGTCAATGGTACATCTGGCAATGAGATATAAGGGAGGCGATTTCAGACAAATGAGTGTTCTCTCAAGTACATACAAGAGAACGGATAAGTCTTCATTGTTACAAAGCACTAATAAGCATTTTAAGCAGGATGTAGAGTGCGTTAAACAACCCAAGGCATCACCTAATGGTATATCATTATAATATCACCTAGCCTCACCACAGCCCAAGCTTACATCAACAGAATTTATTCAACATAATGGTTTATAGATTGTACCCACATTTGTCAAGTAATTAAAGATGCAACACACTGACTTTCCTTAAGGTGGCATACTTGCCTTCATGGGTCAGAGCATTGAGTATAAATGTTGGGACGTCATGCTACAATTGTACAGGACATTAGTGAGGCACGGTGGCTCAGTGGTTAGCGCTGCAGCCTCACTGCGCCAGGGTCCCATGTTTGACTTCACCCTCGGGCGATTGTCTGTGTGGAGTTTGCACCTTCTCCCCGTGTCTGTGTGAGTCTCCTCTGGGAGAGTCAGAGGCTGAGGGGTGGCCGGATAGAGGTTTATAAAATCATGAGGGGCATAGATAAGGTGAACAGCAAAGATATTTTCCCGAGGGTAGAGGAGCCAAAACAAGAGGGCATAATTAAATTTAATTAAAAGGGACATGAGCAGCAACTATTTTAACATCAGAGAGTGGTTCGTACGTGGAACAAATTTGCCAGAGGAAGTGGTAGATTCAGGTATAGTTACAATGTTTTAAAAGACGTTTGGACAGGTACATGAATAGGAAGGGTTCAGAGGGATATGGGCCAAATGCTGGCAAGTGGGACAAGTTTAGTTTGGTAAACCTGGTTGACATGGATGAGTTGGACTGAAGAGCCTCTTTCTGTGCTGGCCTGACTCTGTGACTCTATAACTCAACCAAGTCCAGTTGCAAACTTACTAAAGCAGTCTCTGTTACTTCCTCGATAACAAGGCGTAGAGCTGGATGAACACAACAGGCCAAGCAACATCAGAGGAGCAGGAAGGTTAACATTTCGGGCCCAGACCCTTCATCAGAAAAGGTTCCTACTGTCTCTGTTACTTCCTCCTTTGTTTCACTTCAACATTTTTTTCTTTACTGTTTCATTGCCAGAAAGGCCAGCATTTGTTCATCTCTAACTGACTTGAACTGAATGACTTGATAAAGTCAATCCAGAGAGCAACCACAATGCTGACGGTCTAGAGTCAGCTATAGGCCAGACTGGATAAGGTTAGCAGATTTCCTTCCTAAAAGACAGACCATCTCTCAGAAACAGCTACAGCACTGTATGAAACAAGTGTTCCATCTTAATCTGTTATATATTACAGCTAGGAACTAAAATGTTGTGTGTTAAGTGTTTCAGTTGGTAACATTTCACAGCCACATCAGGAAAAGCACCGACTGTATAACAGAACTATTTGGAGCTGGTTCAGCACAGACTGAACCTGGGGCCTCTCTGTCCAAGCAACCTGCAAGAATTAAACAGATACAGTTCCCATTTAGTTATAGAGTTGTACAGCACGGAAACAGATCCTTTGGTCCAACTTGTCCCTGCCAACCAGACACTCTGATCTGACCTAGTCCCATTTGCCTCTAAGCCATTCCTACTCATGTACCCATCCAGATGCCTTTTTACATGTTGTATTTGTACCAGCCTCCACCACTTCCTCTGGCAGCTCATCCTCTGTGTGAAATAGTTGCCCCTTAGGCCCCTTTTTAAATCTTTCCCCCTTCACTTTAAACGTATGCCCCCTGCTTTTGGACTCCCTGCCAGAGGAAGAAGACCTTGATTATTCACCTTATCCATGCCCCTCATGATTTTATAAATTTCTATAAGATCACCCCCTCAGCTTCCAACACTCCAGGGAAAAACGTCCCAGCTTATTCAGCCTCTCCCTATAGCTCAAACTGTCCATCCAGGCAACATCCTTGTAAATCTTTTCTGCACTCTCTCAAGTTTAACATCTTTCCTGTAGAAGGGCAACCAGAATTGTATGCAATATTCTAAATGCAGCCTCGCCAATATCCTGTACAGCTGCAACATGACATCCCAACTCCTTTTTCAAGCTTGAAGAATGATTGTTCAAACATCATAAACTCAGAACAGCATACCAGTATCCATTGCAATCCTTAACTCGAGACATTCATCTGGAATCTTAGGCAGACAATCTGAGGGGAATTAGTGGATTCTAGTACTGAATTATAAAGGCTAATATTTTTTCATCTTGTTGATCTTCTTTTGTAGTGATCTGACATTTCTGAGAGCTGTGTAGGCTGGACTGTTAGATTTCTTTGGACCTTCGCTGTTTCTAGATTTGCATGATTTAAATAACACACCTATCAATTCATTTTGCAAACTGACAGCAAGCATGTAGAATCTGTGAGGGATGATTGGGGTGGGGGGGGGTGAAGGGTAACAGCCAAAGGATGTAAATTGGCTTCTCTTAGATGAGCTTTGGGAGTCTGGAATGGGATCAGATATTGCACAGTTTAGGAACAAAGATTAGCGAGCAGCTTTGTTGGAAAGTACACCCTGAGAAAGTTTTAGGTACAGCAGAAGAGACTCTAAACCAGGGGGAAAAAAAACAAATTGAACAAAAAAGACTGTGGTGTAGGAGGATCTCACAGCATCAAACAGAAGCCAACTTTATATTTCTATATCTGGAGAATAGCTTATACAATGCAGAAGCCTGTCAAAGAAAGGAATATATAACCAGTCTGGAGTACACACCCAAATCTCCAAACAGAGATTTTCCATTAAGATAATCTGTAAAATATTCCATCATCTGGTACTTTTAGGGAGCCAGGCCAGTTCCCAAAAGGTATCATAAGAAGTCAACAAATTAATCCATTTAGGGAACTTACAATTAGAGGAGGCCTTCAATGCCTCCAGCCTGTGCTGTCAATTCAATGGTGGCTGATCTGTGACTTGATTCTATCCACCTACTTGGCCACAAATTTCCTTTATACTCAAGGCCAACAAAATTCATTATCAGATATATTATCACTTTAACATTATTTCTTGAACTGCCAGCTATAACTTCCTGCGGGAGAGACCTACATGATTGTACCTGACTTTGTTTTATTAACCTACCCCCGAGTAGTCCCTCTCTGATTTCAAGGCCATATACCGTTCTGACTCGCCCAACCCCCACCAACCACACCTCATCCCCTACACCAAACAACAAGGAAAGTTTATCATTACGACATCATTACCTTTCATAATTCTCAATTAAATCAGTTCTTAACCTTCTTCTCTAAAATAGAAACATAGAAGATAGGAGCAGGAGGAGGCCATTTGGCCCTTCAAGTCTGTTCCACCATTCATCACGATCATGTCTGATTGTCCAACTCAATAGCCTCTTCCTGCTTTCTCCCCAGAACCTTTGATCCCATTCACCCCAAGTGCTATATCCAGTCACCTCTTGAATACATTCAATGTTTTGGCATCAACTACTTCCTGTGGTAATGAATTCCACAGGCTCACCATTCTTTGGGTGAAGAAATGTCTCCTCATCTCTGTCCTAAATGATCTACTTTGAATCCTCAGACTGTGACCCCCTGGTTCTGGACACCCCCACCATTGGGAACATCCGCTCTACATCTACCCTGTCTAGTCCTGTTAGAATTCTATAAATCTTTATGAGATCTCCTCCTCATTCGTATGAACTCCAGAGAAAACAATCCTAACCTCGTCAATCTCTCCTCATACGTCAGTCCCACCATCCATAGAATTAGCCTGGTAAACTTTCACCTAATCCCTTTTCATAATCAAAACCTCGGGGGCCCAGGTAACATTCTAGTGAATTTATGCTGCACTCCTTCAAAGGCCAGTATAACCTTTCTAAAATCCACAGAAATGCGTACAGTGCAGTTGAGGGCTTTACATAGCTGGAGCTAAACCTCCTAGCCTTTCTACCCCAGCCCTCTAATTATGGAGGCTAATATTTCTTTACCTTGTTGATCTTCTTTTGTAGCAATCTGACATTTCAGGGACCTCTATAGGTTGGACTTCTAGATTTTGTTGGACTTTTACTGTTCCTAGATTTAAATAACACCACCTAACAATTCCTTTTGGTCCTTTCAAAATAGAGCAGCTTACAATTAACCCACATCGAGACACTGCATTACCCATTTTCTTAAACGATCAATATCTCTTTGTAATTTTATGTTCCTATTTACACACCACTTGTGGTAGCACCAATCTATGTGTCATTTGCAAACTGGAATTAATGCCTCGCCTTTGTGATTTCTAAGTCATTACTATATACAGTGAATCATTGAGAACTCAGCATGCATCCTTCTCAGGTATAACAATCGGTCCTTTTCAGTTCCTTGACATTCCTATTACATTGGCTCTCTGTTCTGCAGCCTCACCAATCTCCTCATTAGGTCAATAATGGTATTCAAGTTTTCATTTGAATTGACAATCTCACTGAGTGACTTCTGTTAGTTTACCTACAATGTCCACAATAATAGGGATTGGATTCTAATGAAAGGTGATGATCAGAAATGTTAAATTCATTTCTCTTTACATAGATGTGTGTATTTTCTGGCATTTTCTGCTTTTATTTCAGATTTCCGCAACCAGAATTTTGATTTGTATAAACTATATCTATAAGCACTCCCCCTTTCTATAATTTGAGAGTGGTGCGGTGGCTCAGTGGCTAGCACTGCTGCCTCACAGCGCCAGGGACCCACATTCACTTTCACTCTCAGGCGACTGTCTGTGTGGAGTTTGCAATCTCTCCTTGTGTTTGAATGGATTTTCTCCACAAGCTCCAGTTTCTTCCCACAGTCCAAAGATGTGCAGGTTAGGGTGGATTGGCAGTGCTAAATTGCCTATTGTGTCCATGGATGTGCGGACTGGATGGATTAGCCTTTGGAAAAGCAGGGTTACGGGGATGTGGTGAGTCTGGGTGGCATGCTGTTGGAGGGTCAGTATGTGCTCAATGGGTCGAATAGCCTACTTTCATACTAAAGGGATCCTATGATTTAGTCACCAACTCAGAGCATTGCATTAGGCCTACTTTGTAAAATAGACAAAACATTCACAGAAAATTCAGAGGATACTGGACTCAACTTGTAAGGGTGACAGATACAGGATAGGTTTTGATTGACCTTTTCCTAAAAAGGCCCAGGATAAATGAGAAATAGGACTGTGTTGTTGGAACTCAGAGTCAATGGGAAAAGCAATCAGTTGCATTAAAATCTAAAATAAGAAACATCAGTGGGCCAAAATAAAATGGATACATGAATTGGTCTGATAGACAGTGACAAGCAAATAGATCAGCTTTTGAAAAGTTAGTACATGCGATCGCTGGTCAGGCCAGCATTTAGTATCCAACTTAATTGTTCTTGAGCAGGTTGCGTTGGGCTCCTTCTTGAACCATTGAAGTCCATGTGATATTTGTACATCCGTGTTATTGTTAAGTCCAGAATTTTGACTAAGGAACACTGAAACAACTACAATATATTTTCAAGTCAGGATGGTGAATGGCTTGGAGGGGGACTTGTAGGTGGCAGTATTCCCATGAATCTGCAGTACTTCTATTTGAGGATTTGGAAAGTGTTGAAAGATCTTTGGTGAATTGCTGCAGGGCATCTTGTAGAAAGTACACACTGCTGCTACTGAGCGTCAGTGGTGGAGGGAGTGGATGCTTACAGATGTGATGCCAATCAAGCAGCTGCTTTGTCCTGGATGGTGTCAAGCTTCTTGAGTGTTGTTGGGGCTGCACTCATCCAAGCAAGTGGGGAGTATTCCATCACACTCCTGACTTGTGCCTTGTAGATGGTGGACTGGCTTTGGGAGTCAGGAGGTGAGTTACTGCAATATTCCTAGCCTCTGACCTGCTTTTGCAGCAACAGCTCTTTTACAGCCTGTCCAGTTGAGTTCTGGATCAGTGATAACCCCAAGATGTTAATAGTAGTGGATTGAGCGATAGTAATATCATTGAATGTCAAGGGGCAGCAGTTCTCTCTTGTTGGAGACAGTCATTGCCTGGCATTTGTGTGATTAGATTAGATTAAATTAGATTCCCTACAGTGTGGAAACAGGCCCTTCGGCCCAACGAGTCCACACCGCCCCTTGAAGCATCCCACCCAGACCCATCCCTCAATAACCCACACACCCCTGGACACTACGGGCAATTTAGCATGGCCAATCCACCTAACCCGCACATCTTTGGACTGTGGGAGGAAACCGGAGCACCCGGAGGAAACCCACGCAGACACGGGGAGAATGTGCAAACTCCACACAGACAGTCGCTCAAGGCTGGAATTGAACCGGGTCCCTAGCGATGTGAGGCTGCAGTGCTAACCACTGAGCCACCATGCCACCCTGTAGCATGAATGTTGGATACCGTGTTTCAGTCCAAATCAAGATATTATTCAGGTTTTGCTGCAAATGAGCATGACTGCTTCAGTATCTGAGGAACCATGAATGGTACAGAATGCATACAATCATCAGCGAACATCCCCGCTTCTAACCTTATGATAGAAGGAAGGCTATTGATGAAGCATCTGAGGATGGTTGGGCCTAGGACACTACCTGGGGAACTCCTGCAGAGATGTCCGGGAGCTGAGATGACTGACCTCCAAACTCCACATGAAGTCATACTATGTATGACTTCAACCAATGGAAATTTTTCCTTTGATTCCTGTTGACTTCAGTTTTCCTATGGCTCCTTGATCCTGCACTCGATCAAATGTAACCTTGATGTCAAGGGCAGTTAGTCTCATCTAACCTCATGAATTAAGCCCTTTTGTGCATGTAGGGATCAAGGCTGTTGTCACTGACAAAGTGTATGTATTCCTTTTCCTGCCTTTGTTCAGTGTGACCTGTGTGGACCCGATAGGCTGAGGGATCTGCTTTCACACTGTAGGGGTTCAGTGATTTTATGTTTGAGTCCGGCTTAGGAGCAAACAGAAGCAAAGGCTGCAAAACCAGGGCGGTACGGTGGCTCAGTGGTTAGCACTGCAGCCTCACAGCACCAGGGACCCAGGTTCAATTCCAGCCTGGGGCAACTGTCTGTGTGGAGTTTGCACATTCTCCCCGTGTCTGCATGGGTTTCCTCCAGTGCTGTGGTTTCCTCTCACAGCCCAAAGATGTGCAGGCTAGGTGGATAGGCCAGGCTAAATTGCCTGTAGAGTTCAGGAATGTGTAGATTAGGTGGGTTATAAGGGAATGGGTCTGGGTGGGATGCTCTGAATGTTGGTGTGGACTTGTTGGGCTGAAGGGCCTGTTTCCACACTGTAGGGATTCTATGTAAAACCACTTGGCTAGAAGAATGGTTTGAGAACACAGCATTCTGAGGACCTCCAATAGAGAGATACAAATTAATGATAGAATGTTATGGAAATGGTAAGAGCATTCAAGAGTCGTAAGTACTTGGTTTGAAGTTGTGGTATTGAGTAAGGTGCACATGCTCGGGCTAAATATTGCTATACTCTCTGCAAAAGAGAAGGTGTGTATCACCCAGCTCTGTACAGCTGCTAAGGGTTAACATTTCTTACTGGTTGCTATTTGGGTCACTTCGTGACAAAAGCAATGGCCACAGGGCTGAGGATTTCTGTAGGAATCCAGTTTTGATGATTAGTGGATCTGTCAGAGACAGCAATACCAGGACTAGACTAAATGCCTCAAGAGAGAGGCAGAAGGAGACAGCGTACATGAAACAGGCAACTGTGAAGTACGTAGCTGCAGAAGATAAGATGGAATGGAAATTCCACTGGTTAAGGTAGACTGGAAAGTTGTATGTTGGCAAAGGATCCACTAGAGTTGTAGTCTTAATGCTGCAAAAGTATTAATGTAAATGGTAGTTGGCTCATAAACTGGGTTCAAGTATTCCTTGAAAGCTGAGTCGCAGGTAGATGGGCTAGTGAAACAGATGTTTGGTATGCTTGCCTTTTTTGGCCTGTTCATTGAGTATAGGAGTTGGCAGGTCATGTTGGGCCTATACAGGATATTGGTTGGGCCACTTTTGAAACATTGCATTCAGTTTTGGTCTTCCTGCAATAGGAAAGATATTGTGAAACTTGAAAGGGTGCAGAAGAGATTTATAAAGATGTTGAGCTACAGGGAGAGGCTGAATAGGCCGGGACTATTTTTCCTGGAGTCCCAGAGGCTGAGGGCTTATAAAATCATAAGGGGTGCCTAGGGTGAATAGCCAAGGTCTTTTTCCCAGGGTAGGGAAGTCCAAAACTAGAGGGCATGGGCTTAAGGTAGGAGGGGAAAGATTTAAAAGGGACCTAAGGGTTAACGTTTTCATGCAGAGGGTGGTGCGTGTATGGAATAAGCTGCTAGAGGAGGTGTTAGTGGCAGGTACAATTACAATATTTAAAAGGCATCTGGATGGGTATATGAATAGGTAGGGTTTAGAGGCATATGGGCCAAATGCTGGTAAATGGCACTAGATTCAATCACGATGTCTGGTTGACATGGCTGAGTTGGACCAAAGAGTCTGTTTCAATACAATACATCTCTATGACTCTATGATGAGAGGTATAGGATTTGTATGTGTATACATACATACATAAAATATATTTATGTTTACATATATTCATTAATATAAGTTTTAAGGTTTAGATTTTAAAGTGGTGCTGTATTGCTGGGTTACTTCTCTAAAGGATTTTTTAAAAATTAAGTCAGAATGTCCATTAGAACAATGCCCTAATCCAATACATGCCATAGAGCAGGGACCCCCCTGTAGTGTTAATGGAAGCTTATTTTTCCTGTTGTGGTTTACAGCTGTTGGAGTAATGAAGACCATTAGCTTGCTTCTCAGTCAGGATAATCAATGATCAATTTTAGTTCAGAAATCCCAGAAATTAAATGTTTAGAGTAACCTAGATAAGACCTGACTGAAGACAGAAACAAATGTACTTTCTCTCTTACAAAGGAGTACGAGCACAGCTACTTCAGTGTAAACCTTCAGGTTGTGGAACTTCCAAACTAGGAGTGTTTGATTAGAAATGTGCATGTTATTGAAAGCCAAGAAAGTCTAAACTTTCTGTTTTAAAACTATTCATGCAAGAAGAGTGGTGAATCTATGGAATTCACTGCCTTCGAAGGCTGTGGAGGCCAGTTCATTGAGTACATTTAAGACTGAGATAGATAGGTTCTTGAGTATCAAGGATTGCAAGGACAAAGCAGGAGAATGGGGTTGAGGAACTTAACAGGCATGATTGAATGACGGAGCCGACTCGATGGGCCGAATGGCCTAATTGCTGCTCCTATGTCTTAATAAGACTTTACAGTTCATTGGAAAGAACTGAGGAGAATTAGTCAAGTGGAATGTAACGGATTTGACACAGAGGGGGAACTTCTCTGGATCTGAATCTCTAGAATGGATAGTGCTGGGAAACGGGATGAGACTTTGGTTTG
This sequence comes from Stegostoma tigrinum, assembly GCF_030684315.1. Lineage (NCBI taxonomy): Eukaryota > Metazoa > Chordata > Chondrichthyes > Orectolobiformes > Stegostomatidae > Stegostoma > Stegostoma tigrinum. The sequence goes on along the minus strand of NC_081371.1, from coordinate 2,809,010 downwards.
CTGTATGTTTTAGTAAATTTCAAATTGTATTCTATATTCAGATAGCTTGCTATTTTTATTAATACTTTCTTTTATGCAATAAATATTTATTCTGTTGTTAAAGAAACTCTGTATCTGTGATCATGTATATTAATTATTATGATTATTGCTGTGACTATGTTTCAGTGATTGACCATGAAATGATCTATGAAGCCAGATATCATCCTGGAATTTGACTTGATCAGTAGTACAGTCGGCTGGGCTCATAACACAAGGAATCAAGGTAAGGGGAGTCCAAATGGAGTGATACAGCACAGAAACAGACCCTTCGGTCCAACCAGTCCATGCCGAGCATTATCCCAAACTAGACTTGCCCCACCTGCTTGCACTTGGCCCACATCCCTCCAATCCTTTCCTATACACGTACTTATCTAAATGTCTTTTAAATGTTGTAATTTTAGCCGCGCCCACCAATTCCTCTGCAAGTTAATTCCACACACGAATCACTCTCTGTGTAAAAGAAAATTGTCTCTCGTGCCTTTTTTAAATCTTGCTCCTCTCACTTTAATAATATGCCCCCAGCCTTGAAATTCCCTACCCTGCCATTCGCCTTATCTACACCCTTCAAGATTTTATAGACCTCTATGAGGTCACCTCTCAACCTCCCACGCTCCAGGGAAAAATGTCCCAGTTTATCCAGCTTTTCCTTATCACTCAAATTCTCCATTCCTAGCAACATCCTGGTAAATCTCTTCCGAACCCTCTATAGCTTAGTTATATCCTTCCTATAACAGGGTGACCAGAACTGGACACAGATGTTCCACAGTCTTCAGGGAAGACAATCCAACAAACATTGAGCTTGTGTAGTGTGCCCTAGACTTAACACAACTAATGTCCAATTAATAAACAATCTTTACTATCAATAAACCGATTAGTTAGCATTCTAAATTAATGATCATCTATTTTGCTTATTTTTGGACTAAATGTTCTTATTCTGGGGTTCAGTACAATATCCAAATCCCAAAAGTTAGCACAAGACCTTCCAGGTGAATTAAAGTTAATTTCTTATTACTACACACCACACTCTGTTACCAAGAGGAGTTACAAGGCTGTAGAGCACAGACCCCTTATGAGATAATAAACTCGCCGAATTTCAAGGGAACATGAGGACATAGATTTTTGATGGTGCAAAATGCGATAAGACGAGATCAATGAAGCTGAGTCAGAGCGAAAGACATTGCTGCTTGAAATGATTGTGCTGTCTCAATTGACAGGAACAGATAAGTCAATGTGTGGAGTGGTCTAGCACTTAAATCAAGCTCCCAGTTGCATTTCTGAGGCCTCTCTTGAATGACAATCAGCATTGAAATGGGCTGTTTTATTGCACATTTTCAGTCACACGAGTATTCACTTGCACTAATGCAATCTACTGTCATCACACAAGGCATGTGTTTGCCCTACGTGGGCTGTCAGAGCAAAATAAAGAGAGAATACAGCTCCAGGGGTTTCACATTGTACAGTCTTCCATTGAAGAGGCTTTGCAGAGAGCAAAGTCAGCGCAGCTACCCCATCGTGAGGGCTCATGCCCCACCTAATGGCTGGAGGTAGCAACTGCAAGATGGTTCACCTGCTGATGGCCGCCTGGGATTCAGGCAATAGCTAGTAGAGGTGGAGGAGTAATGGCATCCCTTCCTGCCCCCAGGCAGCATGTCCCCACTCTGCTACAACACACACTGACTCTTAATCTTCTCATCTCAGCAGGAAAGTAATTAACATTGTCAATGCCTGAATGAATGATTCCTGGCAGCCATTCAAACAGAATTCTACTCCCATCTCCAATATTTTTACGTGATAAAGAGAAGTGCTGGATTTTTTTTTACTACCCCAATGATTTATTTCCTGTATTACTCAAACAGTGACCTGAAGATTAGATTTGATCAGGACAATGCCAAAAGGTTGGAAGGCTGACCAATGCATTTTTTTTATTGACTCGTGGGATGTGGGCATCGCTGGCTAACTAGCATTTATTACCTGTCCCTAGTTGCCCTTGGGAAGGTGATGGGGAGCTGCTTTCTTGAATCACTGCAGTCCATGTGCTGTTGGGAAAGGAAATCCAGGATTTTGACCCAGCGACAGTGAAGGAACAGCGATACGTTTTCAAATCAGGATGGTGAGTGGCTCGGACGGGAACTTGGAGGTGATGGCGTTCCCATGTGTCTGCTGCCTTTGTCCTTCTAGATGGAAGTGGTTGTGGGTCTGAAAGTTGCTGTCTGAGGATCTTTGGTGAATTTCTGCAGTGCATCTTGTAGATAGTGCACACTGCTGCTACTGAGTGTCAGTGATGCCAATCAAGCGGGCTGCTTTGTCCTGGATGGTGTCAAGCTTCTTGAGTGTTGTTGGAGCTGTATCCATCCAGGAAAATGGGGAGTATTCCACCACACTCCTGACCTGTGCCTTGTGGATGGTGGACAGGTTTTGGGGAGTCAGGAGGTAGCTCACTGCAGCATCCCTAGCCTCTGACCTGTAGCCAATGTGTTTATGTGATGGGTTCAGTTGAGTTTCTGGTCAACGGTAACCTCAAGCAAGCTGACAATGGGATTCAGTGATGGTAAGGGATGGTGGTTTAAAAGGCTTCTTATTGGTGATGGTCATAGTCTGGCATTTGTGTGGTGAACTATGAAGCTAGCTATGAAGAACGGTTGAGTAGATTAGGATTATTTTCCTTAGAAAGACGGAGATTGAGGGGGGGCCGATTGAGGTCTACAAAATCATGAGGCGTATAGACAAGGTGGATAGCAAGAAGCGTTTTTCGCAATGTGGGGAACTCCGTTACTAGGGGTGATGAGTTCAAAGTGAGAGGAGGAATGTGAGATCATGTGACACCATCCAGGACAAATGGGAGATATGTGTGAAAAGTTCTTTACACAGAGGGTGGTGGGTGCCTGGAACGCATTGCCAATGGAGGTGGTAGACACAGACACGATGTTTATGTGATGGGTTCAGTTGAGTTTCTGGTCAACGGTAACCCCAAGCATGCTGACAATGGGATTCAGTGATGGTAAGGGGTGGTGGTTTAAAAGGCTTCTTATTGGTGATGGTCATAGTCTGGCATTTGTGTGGTGAGAATGTCACTTGTCACTTGTCAGCACAAGCCTGGATATTGTCCAGGTCTTGTTGCATTTGAACATGACTGCTTCAGTACCTGAGGAGTTGCAAATCATGCTGAACATTGTGAAAACATCAGCGTCCTTATGATGGGGGGAAGGTCATTGATGAAGTAGTTGAAGTTGGTTGGACCTAAGACACTACCCTGAAGAACTCTTGCAGAGATGTCTTTGAACTGAGATGACTGACCTCCAACAATCACAACCATCTTGATGCATGTGAGGTATGAATCCAACCAGCAGATAGTTTTCCCCCAGTGCCCATTGACTCCCATTTAGTTTGGGCTCCTTGATGCCACACTTGGTCGAATGCAGCCTTGATGTCACTCTCACTTCACCTTTACAATTCAGGAATTGTATGAGGTTAAATCCTTTACAACATCTCTGATAGTTCATAAAGCTAATACTGTTACCCTCCTGCATAGCCTCATTTCACCAAAGATCAGAATGCCCTGTCACAGCCAAGTCTGAATCTACATGAAAGTGAGAGTCACCATAACCCTGGAGGAGAACAAGCTACTCTCTGATTTGATAGAGACGAGTGTGCTGAGTTTAACCAGAGAATCACCGTTCCTCAGATGAAGGGCAATGTTGAGAAGACCAGCCTGCCCAAGTTCCCCCCCCCCCCACCCTGCTCACTCCCCCACCTTCCCCATGAGTTAATAACACGTGGTTCATTTCCCAACATCAACTCCCACTTCCGGAGTGGGCATTGTGGAAAATGAGCTCCCAGAAGTTTCACCCATTGGTTTGATTATGAATGGCAGAAAATTACTGATTTTTGTTTTGCCAGATGCCACATTTTAGAGCTCTTTCTGCTCTTGCAATTTCGAGCATCTCCTCGTTTGCCTCATGGTATTTAAATGAAATTTTCAGTGAACACTTCAGTATCCATATTTCAAACTCCTCTATTGTCTTACGAAGATCATTACTTATTCTTATGTCACATCAAGCCCTCAATTATGTGCTATTGGGAGGATAAATGGGAATGTGGAATTTGTAATGCAAACAGTTATCAATGAACAAATTGCGTAATTTTCCTCCTAATTTGTGGAGTTGTGGAGTCATACAGCATAGAAACAGATCCTATTTGTCCATGCCAAACAAGTTTCTCAAACTAAAACAGTCCCACTTGTCTGCGTTTGGCCCATGTCCCGCTAAACCTTTCCTATTCATGTACCTATCCAAATGTCTTTTAAAAGTTGTAACCGTACCTACATCTATCACTTCCTTTGGCAGATCATTCCACACACGAACCACCCTCTGTGTGGAAAAATTTGCCCCTCAGATCCCTTTTAAAACTTTTCTCCTCTTACCTTAAAAATATGCCCTCTAGTTTTGAACTTACCCCCACCCTAGAGAAAAGACCTATGCCCCTCACGAATTTATAAACTCCAATAAGGTCACCCCTCAACCTCCTACATTCCAATAAAAAAATCAAGGCCTATCCTTATAACTCAAAGTCTCCAGTCCCAGCAGCATCCTGGTAAATCTTCTCTGAACCCTCTCCAGTTTAATAATATCCTTCCTTTAACAGGGTAACCAGAACTGTCTACAGTACTCCAGAAGTGGCTTCAACAACATCCCGTACAACTGCAACGTGACATCCCAACACCCATACTCAACGGTCTGAGCAATGAAGGCAAGCGTGCTAAATGCCTTCTTAACCATCCTGTCTATATATGATGCGACTTCCAAAGAAATTTTTGCCTGGACCCCTAGGTCTCTCTGTTAGATAGCACTGCCCAGGGCCCTACTATTAATTGTACAAGTCCTGCCCTTGTTCATGTTACCAAAATGCAACACCTCACATTTATCCAAATTACACTTCATGGAGGAACTGGAGAGAATGCAGAAACCTGTGAGTATTTTCTTGCTATTGTATCTGCTCATGCTTTCTTGCTGTTTATACGTGTCTCACTGTCAGAAAGGTAGTTAGACTATCTCTGATTTTTTTCTTCTGGCATCACAACTACCATCTTCTGTTATCATTTGGCTTAAATAACACTCACCTTTTGTTTGTGGTGAACACAGCAGTTTGGAGGAAACTGTGACTGAATTTTAAATTGTCACTTGAACTTCATCCACCTCTGTATTTTTCAGTTCAAAACCATTAGCCTCCAGCACAACAAGACCATGATGTTCATGTGAATCATGTCCTCCTCATCTGAACAGTAATCTGACAACCAGTGTCCCCTTTATGGTTCTAAAAGAGATAATTGCAGAGATAGTGTCTGCTCTGGCTATGACTTTCCAAAATTCCCTACTCCTAGAGTACTCTTAATAACTTAAGAAAAGTAACACCTCTATTCCAGAAAGGAAAGAGAGAGTAACCATGGAACTGGTTTACTTTGGGATTATGGTTGGCATGGGCTGGTTGGACCGAAGAATCTGTTTCTGTGCTATATGATTCTTTGAACCACGGGCCAGTTAACCTGATAATCAGTCACCAACAATATGCTAGAGTCTAATATGAAGGAAATCTTAATCATGCACGTAGAAAATCCCAGCGTGATTAGATAAAGTCAACGTGGTTTAATGAAAGGGAAATCCTATTTGACATATATGTAGGAATCGTTTGAGGATGTAACTTTTAGGACTGATAAAGGAGACCCAGTAGATGTAGTGTACCTAGATTTCAAAAGGGCATTTGATAAGGAGCCACACAAAAGGCTAATACTGAAGTTAAGAATGTATGGAGCAAATTACTGCAGATGCTGGAATTTATACTGAAAACAACAAATACTATAGATATCTCAGCGAGTCAGACAGCATCCACAGAGAGGGAGAGCAAGCTAATGTTTTGGGTCTGCATGACTCTCTGATGAAGCGACATCTAGACTCGAAATGTTAACTAGTTCTCTCTCCATGGACGCTGCTGTGATCTCTAGCATTTGTTGTTTATAGTCAGAAAGCATGGTATTGGTTGAAATGTATTTGCATGGAGAGAGGATTGTTTAATGAACAGGAAGCAGACAACAACTACAAATGGGGCAAATTCAAGTTGGCAAGACATGACTAAGGAAGTGTTGAATGGATCAATGTTTGGGTCTTAACTATTGTACACTCACAATTGGGACAAAAGGACAGAGAGTAACCTACCTCAGTTTGCTAATTGTACAAAACTTCTTGGTAAAGTAAACTATGGGGACAACATGAAGAGTTTGCGAAGAGATGTAGACAGATTCAGTCATTGGGCAGTAATGATAGATGGAGAATAATGTGGGCAAGTTTGAGGTTATTCACTTCAATCAGAGAAATAAGAAAACAAGATATTTTCCATCAGCTGTGAAACGTCTAAATATTTATGTGTTGAGAATCTTCGCAATATTTGCATTAGGAAGACAAAAAATATGCCCAGTACAGCAAATAATTAGGAACGTAAACATCACGTTGACCCTAATTCCAAGGGGACTGAAGTGGCAGAATAAAGAACCCTCACTACAGTTGTACAGGATATTACTGAGACCACACCTGGAATATTGTGTGTAGTTCTGGTCTTCATATTTTAGGAAGAATATGCTTGCATTGGAGACAATACAGAGAAGGTTAAGTGGATTGGTCCCTGTGATGAGAGGCTGGATTAATTGCGTTGACGTTCTCTTGGGTTTATGAAAATGATCAATTGAAACATCCAGGATTCTGAAGGGGCCACCTAGGGGTGACACTAATAGGTTGTTTCCTCTGGTTACGGAAACTGGAACCAGGGGACAAAGGCTTCGGATCAAGGACAAATCTTTTAGAACTGAGGTGAAGAGAAATATCTTCACCAAGAGCATTATAAATCTTTGGAATTTTCCATTCCAGAGAGTTGCAAATGCCACGTCATTGAATATATTGAAGACCGAGACAGACAAATTTGTAAACTTTCAGTGAGTAAAGAAAGGAGTGGGACAGGAGAGTTGAAACAGAAGGTCAGCCATGACCACATTGAATTGTGGAATAGGGTTGATGAGCTGAATGGTCTATTCCAGCTCTATCTTTTTATTTTCATCCTTGATCCACGCAACTACTTAATCAATACTTCTTGACTCTCACAATCAGCTAATCGATAGGCTGGCAATTCAATGATTTCTGATCCACCCTACTACCAATCGTCAATTCATTGTTCATCTTTTCAACTAACAGATATTCCCTGAAATAGCTAGTTATATATCAATATTTCCCGGTTCAGCCACTTAACTAATCAGCATGTCCCGAGAAACCCTGCCTGACTCGCGATCAGTCCTTCCTGAATCAACCTGTAGGTTGATCAATACTTCCTAAATCACTAAGCAACTGTTCCGCACTGGTACCAACTTGATACTGCAAAACTCACCCAGAGTGAATGCTTTGGGTCATCACATGACGTTAGCATGAGAAGGGTCTTGTGGTGCAGTGTTTCTGCCCCAATCCAGGAGGCCTGGGTTCAAGTCCCAACTACTCCAGATTTTTTTTTGTAACATCTGTGACCAGATTGATTATGAAAATATCTAGAAAGAGCTGAGTTGGAAGGCTATTGTGAGCGGGTGAGGGGAAGTAAAATGGATTCTCTCTCTTCCTTTTCCTCATCTTGCCGCAACAGGTTTTCATTTTGTTGATGTTATATTTGTTGTTTCATTGAGCGCTTAGCTGTCTGCACATTGCAATCAGGTGAAAAAATCAATCAGACAGGTTTTGTCAAGTTGAACAAAGAAGGAGGTTAATTTATTTATTCATCTTCAAAGAACTGAAAGCGTATTTGGTTCACTGCATCATGACTCTGAACTAGGCTTCAGAGTGAATTCAATGATCTTGATGCTTCCAGTTTAAAGATGTAGCTGCCAGTGAAGGATATTCTCCTGGAGACTCAGCTGTGGGGTTATGTTCTTTCTTTATAGTCTGCTGGCTCAAACAGAAAGTTAGACCATAGCAGAAAAAGCCCACCTTGCATGTGTGGAGAAACAGAGAAAGAGAGAGATAAGATTTTAGATTTAGGTTTTATTGTCACGTGTACCAAAGTACAGGAGTACAGTAACAAGTGTACAATGTCATCACACACAACACCATCTTAGGTATCAAGTACATAGGTACAAAATCTTCATTACAGAAATAAAGAAATAAGTTTAAAAGTTTAGCACTACAGTCTTCCTAGCATGTCGTTAGAAAAAAATAAAGAAATAGCGTTTAATGTCAAAAATTACTGTCCTTTCTTGAGCCATGGGCCTGCAGGTGCTCCAAGTTGGGCTTCCCCAAGAGGCCTCACCCTCCCCCACAACCGGGCTAAGACCAACCTGGGCACTCCAGGCTTTGGCCTTGACCGCCACATTACCACTGACGGCTGCTGCTGATCGCTGACCACCACCGTCTGGGCTCACACTGGGCCCCAGCCATTCACACACTCCATTGCCACTGCTACCACCCGTTTAATGAACAATCAGGGGGACCACAGTTAGCCTCTGAGCTGCTTGCACTGTTTTGCTGTGGGAAACATATGCTTAAAAAGCACAAAGGAGTTTGGCTGCTGCTGTCTATTATTATTGTTATTTCTCTCCAGTTGTCAGTAATTCAAACTTAATTTTACATTCCAGTTATAACTTAATTAAGTCAGGATTGGAAACTCCTCTCTCTTATCTAAGGTTCAACCGTTGAATATTTCAGATTATTTTCTGTAGTTATCTTGTAAAAAGAGCAGCGTGAAATATCATTCACAGTCCCCAGGGGTATTGCCTGTGTCAGGTTTTTGCAAACTTGCTGTGCACTCCAATGGGATTGGAATCGGTGATTTATATTAACATTAATTAGGGTTATCCAGTTTGAGCTGTGAGTTGAAGTCTCGTTTTTGATTGGTAAAGCTTTTACAGTTTAATTCCTGTTTCCAGCTAATGTATTAAAAATTAACATATGACATAAACATGTCTTCATATCAAAGTGTAATGCAAATAAATCTTGTTCAAATTATTAATTAGTGGTACAGAACTTCAGTGTTGCTGAATAAAGATGCACACTAAAGATGTTTTTCATGTAACACTCATCAGGACAGAATTGCAAAAATGTCAAATTTCAAAGCAACAGCCGTTTATACTGCTACAAATTATTTGTTACTACACACTGATACAACATGCAACATGTCAATGGGTTGTTCAGCCCAACTCATCATTATGACCAGCTTTCCTAAACTGACCTAGTCCCATTTGCCTGCATTTGGCCCACATCCCTCTAAACCTTTCCTATTCATCTACCTGTCCAAATGTCATTTAAATGTTGCCATTGTATCCATCTCTACCTCTTCCTCCGGCAGTTCATTCCATGTACGTACCACCTGGAATCTATTTACCTCACCCACAAAAATATCCAGTGACTCAGCTGGTCATAATGATGAGTTGGGCTGAACAACCCATTGTCATGTTGTATGTTGTATCAGTGTGTAGTAACAAATAATTTGTAGCAGTATAAACTGCTGTTGCTTTGACATTTGACATTTTTGCAATTCTGTCCTGATGAGTGTTACATGAAAAACATCTTTAGCGTGCGTCTTTATTCAGCAACACTGAAGTTCTGTACCACTCAGTAATAATTTGAACAAGATTTATTTGCATTATACATGTATACTTTGATATGAAGACATGTTTTTGTCATATGTTAATTTTTAATACATTAGCTGGAAACAGGAATTAAACTGTAAAAGCTTTACCATTCAAAAACGAGACTTCAACTCACAGCTCAAACTGGATAACCCTAATTAATGTTAATATAAATCACCGATTCCAATCCCATTATCTGGGTAGTGAGTTTACACTGAAATCTGACTAGCCACAATCTTACTGAGTGGCAGAAGGAGGCACAAGGGGTTGAGTGGTCTTCGCCAGTTCCTAATTCCTAGCATGATCCTCAGAGAGAAAGGAACTCTCCTCAACTCCATCTTAAATTGGAGGGTCATCTTGAAACCCTGTGCTCCTGAGTCACAGCAGTACAATGGCTGTAAAGAGCGAGTCTTAGAGCTGTGGAAACAGACCCTTTGGTCCAACTTGTCTATGTTGACCAGATATCCCAAACCAATCTAATCCCATTTATCAGCATTTGGCCCATTTCCCTCTGAACACTTCCTATTCATATACCCATCCAGATGTCTTTTAAATGTTGTAACTGGACCAGCCTCCACTTCCTCTGAGAGCTCATTCCATACACGCACCACCCTCTGTGAGAAAAAGTTGCCCCTTAGGTCCCTTTAAATCTGTCCTCTCTCACCTTAAACCTACACTATCTGGGTTTGGACTCCCCCACCCTGTGGAAAAGACCTTGGCTATTCACTCTATCCATACCCCTCATCATTTTATAAACCTCTATAAGGTCACCCCTCAGCCTCCAGGGAAAATAGTCCCAGTCTATTCGGCCTCTCCCTACAGCTCAAACCCTCCAACCCTGGCAACATTCTTGCAAATCTTTGCTGAACCCTTTGAGACAGTTAAGGAAGGATCTGTAACATCTACCTTTGTTGCATCAGTTATTTAAAATGTAATCTCTAATTTGGACTGAATACAATTTGCTTGGTATTTCATGTTTTATTTACATTAATTTTGGTTTGATTGCTAAAGGTGGAGGTTCATAAAAACAGACTTACTCCTTGATTTCTGGTGTTGGGGGTCATTTAGGAAATTTTCTTTGTTTCAGTTACTGCTCAACAGGGGAGGGATCATAACACGGGATTGAGGTAATTTTGCAGCATTAGTGCAATCTCCAGTGAGATACCATCCCCGTTGAGCAAACCTTCTGCGAAAAAGGCACACATGGAGCACTAAAGGACGATGGCTTTTTTACAAGTGGATCCAAAGTTGATTGAATTGCACTCCCTTAGTAATCCCCAAAGTTTTTTGTCAGAGTGTTGGAGAATTATTTGTGGCATCAGAGGAATCGAATCAGAGAGAAGAAAATCAAATCATCTTAAAGGTACATCAATACTTTTGTCAAATATTAAATGTCTCACTAAAAGTTGCAAGCTCGGTTGATGATGTGTTCAAGGGTCACAGAGGAAATTAGTACGAAGTGTGACTGTAATAAATATTGACAGACACCATCTAATTAATATAGCAAGTAGCTAATACAGTGATTAGAGTTAATTGGATTATTAATGGACTGGGTGGATAGAGCAACTGGGCTCTTGTGGTTTAGTGGTAGTGTCCCTACTTCTGAGCCAGGAGGCCTGGGTTCCAGTCCCACCTGCTACAGAGGTGTGTCATAACATCTCCGAACAATTTGATCAGAAAATAGCATCTCTTTGTCCAGGAACAGGTCAGCCTAGTGTGTGGGAGGAGCTGTAAAATTGCATAGTTAATAATCTGTATCCACAAAACAAAAAGGTCTCTTAGTTTCTTCAGCTCTGATGAAGAGTCACCTAGACTCGAAATATTAGCTTGTTCTCTCTCCATGGATGCTGCCTGGCCTGCTGTGATTTCCAGCATTTTTTGTTTTCAGTACAGATTCTAGCATCTGCAGGAATTTGTTCCTGCACTGTGTCTTAGTTTCTGACTTGAATCCATATTGACACTCCATGGCTTATGCAAGCTTTCCATTAACTCCTGACATTAACAAAATTGTTGTCTTGGATCTAAAGGTATGGGATAAAGGCAGTAGTTCATTTATAGTGGCAATGGGAACTGCAGATGCTGTAGAATCCAAGATAACATGATGAAGGGTCTAGGCCTGAAACGTCAGCTTTTGTGCTCCTGAGATGCTGCTTGGCCTGCTGTTCATCCAGCTCCAAACTTTGTTATCTTGGATTCTACAGCATCTGCAGTTCCCGTTATCTCTGATACAATTTTAACCTCACTGCAGAGCCTCTTCCAGGGATGCTTAACCTGAAGAAGTTACCCTCCTCCCTCCGGACCAACCTCAGGGAATCTCTCTCCCACTGCAACTCTCTTGTAATCTCTTCAGCTTTGAAACTGCTCGACCATGTCCTGAAGCAAACCAGGTACCACAGTCACATCACCTTCCTCAGCACCTGTCTCTGATGAAGGGTCTAGGCCCGAAATGTCAGCTTTTGTGCTCCCGAGATGCTGCTTGGCCTGCTGTGTTCATCCAGCTCCACATTTTGTTATCATACATTGGAATAGCTAAGTCTAAAGGGAGCAAATGTTTCATATATTGTGTTTTAATAGCCATTACTTTGTACATTTATAGACATGGTGACCAAAGTTAGACTTGCTGTAATTTTATATGGCAAGATTGTAGCACAAGCCTGGAATATTTAATGACAGTTGTGTAACAGTGTTTTATGAAGGAGAGCATACTGAGAAAATATCAGCGAAGATGACCGAGACAACGGATGGGAAAAAAATTGGATGGCAGTATGAACTGACTGTGGAAGCTGGTAAGTCACCTGGTCCAGAGGGCTGGTATCCCAGGGAGCAGAGGAGTTTTATTAGAATGATTCCAGGGCTCAGAGATTAAGCCTCTTCGGAGAAGCTGGGATGGTTCTCCTTTACTTAAAGGAGGTTATTGAGGGAAGCGAGAGAGGAAATAGCTGGGGCCTTAACAGATATCTTTGCAGCATCCTTAAACACGGGTGAGGTCCTGGAGGACTGGAGAATTGCTAATGTTGCCCCCTTGTTTAAGAAGGGTAGCAGGGATAATCCAGGTAATTATCGACCAGTGAGCCTGACATCAGTGGTAGGGAAAGGTCATTGATGGAATAGCTAAGGATGGTTGGGCCTAGGACACTACCCTGGAGAATACTTGCAGAGATGTCCTGGAGCTGAGACGATTGATCTCCAACAACCATAAGCATCTTGCAATGTATCAGAGAGAATGGGAACGGCAGATGCTGGAGAATCGAAGATAACAAAGTGTGGAGCTGGATGAACACAGCAGGCCAAGCAGCATCTCAGGAGCACAAAAGCTGACGTTTCGGGCAGAGCTCTGATGAAAGGTCTAGGCCCGAAACGTCAGCTTTTGTGCTCCTGAGATGCTGCTTGGCCTGCTGTGTTCATCCAGCTCCACACTTTAGCATCCTGCAATGTGTCAGGTATGACTCCAACCAGCGGAGAGTTTTCCCTCTGATACCCATTGAATTCAGTTTTGTTAGGGCCGCTTGAGGTTAGACTTGGTGAAAGTGGCCTTGTTGTCAAAGGCAGTCGCCCTCCTCTCAGGATAAAACAGGAAATACTGATTTGTTGTCAAGATGATGCAGGAAATATTGATTATGTGACAAGATGAATCAGCAACTATTGATTGGGCAACTGCCTGAATCAGAAATGTGGGTTAAGTGATTGGTTCAATCAGCATGTGCTGGTTATTGTGACTGTGAAACAGAGTTGTTATGGTACGATAGGAGTCCATTCAGCCCTTGAGGTCAATGCTAGCTCTCTGTCAAATAATCCTCAATTTCAAATTTTCCTACTGTATTTATGTATCCCTGAACATCTACTTTCTTCAAGTGCCCGTCCAGCTAACGTTTGAAATAATTTACTGTCTTTGTTTTCACCATCCTCACGAGCATTGAGTTCTAATCATGTCCACTTACTCTGTACATCTCTGCTTCCTCACACCCAACTGTAAATAGCACAGTGGCTCAGTGGTTAGCACTGCTTCTTCTCGGCACCAGGGACCTGGGTTCAATTCCATCTTCAGGTGATGGTCTGTGTGGAATTTTTGGACATTCTCCCTGTGTCTGCACGGCTGCTCCGGTTTCCCCCCACAGTCCAAAGATGAGCAGATTAGGTGGACTGGCAATGCCTAATTGCCCCACAGTATCCAGGGATGCGTAGTTTAGGTGGATTAGCAATGGGAAATACAGAGTTACAACGATAGGTTTGGGGTGTGTGTCTGGGTGGGATCCTCTTCAGAGGGTTGGTGTGGATATGATGGGTTGAATGGCCTGCTTCCATGCTGTAGGGATTCTATGATTCTAACCCACATCTCTTGCTTGAAATGTCAAATCGTTGTCCCCTGATCTTTGTAATATCAAATAATGGGAGCAACATCTCTTTGTCTGTCTTATCTAAACCCGTTAGAATTATGTACAGTTCAAGTAGACCCACTATCAATATCCTTTAGAACAAAGAACAAAGAAAATTATGGTACAGGAACAGGCCCTTTGGCCCTCCAAGCCTGCACTAAACCTGTCATCAATTTTCTAAAGGTCTGTGTCCATTTGCTCCCTGCCCATCCATGTTCCTGTCCAGATACATCTTAAAAGACACTATCGTGTCTGTGTCTACCACCTCCGTTGGCGATGCGTTCCAGGCACCCACCACCCTCTGCGTAAAGAACTTTTCACACATATCTCCCATAAACTTTCCTCCTCTCACTTTGAACTCATCACCCCTAGTAACTGAGTTCCCCACTCTGGGAAAAACGCTTCTTGCTATCCACCTTGTCTATACCTGTCATGATTTTGTAAACCTCAATCAGGTCCCCCCTCAATCTCTGTCTTTCTAAGGAAAATAATCCTAATCTACTCAACCTTTCTTCATAGCTAGCGCCCTCCATACCAGGCAACATCCTGGTGAACCTCCTCTGCACCCTCTCCAAAGCGTCCACATCCTTTTGGTAATGTGGCGACCAGAACTGTATGCAGTAATCTAAATGTGGCCGAACCAAAGTCTTATACAACTGTAACATGACCTGCCAACTCTTGTACTCAATACCCCGTCCGATGAAGGAAAGCATGTCGTACGCCTTCTTTACCACTCTATTGACCTGCGTTGCCACCTTAAGGGAACAATGGACTTGAACACCCAAATCTCTCTGAACATCAATTTTCTCCAGGACTTTTCCATTTACTGTATAGTTTGCTTGTCAATTAGATCTTCCAAAATGCATCACCTCGCATTTGCCCGAATTGAACTCCATCTGCCATTTATCTGCCCAACTCTCCAATCTATCTATATTCTGCTGTAATCTCTGACAGTCCCCTTCACTATCTGCTACTCCATCAATCTTAGTGTCATCTGCAAACTTGCTGATCAAACCACCTACACCTTCCTCCAAATCATTTACGTACATCACAAACAGCAGTGGTCCCAGCACAGATCCCTGTGGAACAGTACTGGTCACAGGTCTCCAATTTGAGAAATCCCCTTCTGCTACTACTCTCTGTCTCCGGTTGCCTAGCCAGTTTTTTTATCCATCTGGTAGCACACCCTGGACCCCACGTGACTTCACTTTCTCCATCAGCCTGCCATGGGGAACCTTATCAAACGCCTTACTGAAGTCCATGTGTATGACATCTACAGCCCTTCCCTCATCTATCAACATTGTCACTTCCTCAAAGAATTCTACCAAGTTGGTAAGACATGACCTTCCCTGCACAAAACCATGTTGTCTAGCACTGATAAGCCCATTTTCTTCCAAATGGGAATAGATCCTATCCCTCGGTATCCCCCGGAGTGTTTGCCTATGATCGCACAATGTCTAGCAACAATCACAACTCCTCAGATACTGAAGTAATGCATGTCTATTGTACACCAAGATTTGGACAATTTCCAGTCATGTGATGTAAGTAGGAAGTAACTTTTGCGCCACAGTAGTCAATGGCCACCTCCAACCAGAAGGAATCTAACCATCACCCCCTGATGTTCAATAGCTTTACTGCCACTGAGGTCCCCTACGATCAACATTCTGGGGGTTACCATTGGCCAGAAACTCAAATGGACTCACCGCATAAACACACTAGCTACAAGAGCAGGTCAGAGGCTATGAATACTGCAGCGAGTAACTCACCTCTTGACTCCTAAAGCCTGCGCATCATCAACGAGGCACAAGTGATGGAATACTCCCCACTTGCCTGGATGGGTGAAGCTCCAACAACACTCAAGAAGCTTGACACCATCCAGGACAAAGCAACCAGCTGATTGGCACCACACCCTCACCACCGAAATTCAGGAGCAGTAGTATGTACTAATGACAAGATGCACTGCAGAAATTCACCAAAGTTCCTCAGACAGCACCTTCCAAACCTACAACCACAATCCAGTGGTTGCTTTGTCCTGGATGGTGTCGAGCTTCTTGAGTGTTGATGGAGCTTCCATCCAGAAGGACAAGCAGATACCTGGGAACACCACCATCTACAAGTTGCCCTCCAAACCATTCATCATCCTGACCTGGAAATATATTCTCGTTCCTACTCTGTTGCTGGGTCAAGATCCTAGAATTTTCTCCATAAGTGCATTGCGGATCAACCTACATCAAATGGAGTGCAGTAGTTCAAGATGGCAGCTCACCACCACCTTCTCCAGGGAAATTAGGGATGAAGGCATGGAGATGGGGTTTGGGGACCTGGCACACACTGCAGGTGCCCCTTTCTCACAAGGAGACAGGGCTGTCCCAGGAGGCACACAGCCAGAGGAGGGACTACACACAGGGCACCTGGGCATTTCCACAGTGGATACTGCGGAGATGGCAGGGCTGTCCCTTCTACCCTGCCTGTCTCCCATCGCTGTTTGGAAGTTGAAGCCAAGCATGCATCTGCAGGAAGACTCTCAGTATGTATGGCCCATCCAGACACAGATGACCCCAGGAAAGTGGCACATATGTGAAATGAGCAGCCAGAGGAAGAGGTAGATGCAGTACAGTTACAACATGTAAGACACTTGGTCAGGTACATGAATAAGAAAAGTTTATAAGGAAATGGGCCAAAACCAGGCAAATGGGACTAGTTTAGTTTGGGAAACCTGCTCAGCATGGATGATTGGACTGTAGGGACTGTTTCTATGTCCTATGACTCTGTGAACAATTTAGCAATTTAACTTGTTTTATTTTCAAAGTAATAGCTATTAAAACACAATATATGAAACATTTGCTCCCTCTAGACTCAGCTTTTCCAATGTACAATAACAAAGTGTGGAGCTGGATGAACACAGCTGGCCAAGCAGCATCACAGGAGCACAAAAGCTGACGTTTCGGGCCTAGACCCTTCATCAGAGAAGGGTCTAGGCCTGAAACATCAGCTTTTGTGCTCCTGAGATGCTGCTTGGCCAGCTGTGTTCATCCAGCTCCACACTTTGTTATCTTGGATTCTCCTGCATCTGCAGTTCCCATCATCGCTATTCCAATGTACTCCTGGATACTGCCCCATGTCCTAATCTCCATAAACCTTAGGTCATCTCAGACTGGGTTACGATGGCATTGTGGTATTGTCACTGGACTAGGAATTCAGAGAGCAAGGCTATCATTCTGGTGAAATTTGAATCAATGAAAATCTGAAATTAAAAGCTGACCTAATTATAACCATTGTTGATTGTTGGAAACACCCATCTGATTCACTAAAATCCTTTAGGGAGGAAATCTGTCATCATCACATGGCCTGGCCTACATATGACAAAGAACTTTTGATTTGCCTCTGAAATGGCCCTAAGCAAGACTGTCAATTCAAAGACTGTTAGAGTTGGATAATACAATCCTGGCCCAGCCAGCGATGCCCCTATTCTATGCATGAACTTGTGACTTAACTCACATCAGATCTTGTTCCCTGGTCACCCCCACTGTGCTCACTGAATTACCTTGGCTGCCAGACTAGCACTAAAGTGATGTTAAAATTCTCATCCTGGTTTCAAATCCGTCCTTTGACTGTCCTCTCTCTGCCTCTATAATCTCCAACTTCACAATCCTCAAAGATCTCTGAATTCCACTTCTTGAGGATCCCTGATTTTAATCTGTTCTACATTGGCAGTGATGCCTTTCGCTGCTAGACCCCAAACACCGAAATTCATCAAACTACACCTCACCATCTCACTTTATTCCTTTAAGACAATCTTTAAAACTTCCCGGCTATGACCATGTGACCTAACATTACCTTTGATGCTCAGTATCATCATTGGCTTTTATGTTATAAACTCTGTATAAATCTCAGCTGGTGTTCTTATATTTGTTCACCTCATCACAGGATCAATACTTCCTAATTCACCTTGTCATTTGTTTCTTCTGTCTGAGCCCCCTGATTACCTGAAGAGTATATCCTGAATGACCCGTAAATCAGTACCAACTGATTCGCCTCATCTCCACATCAAATCCTCTGTGAATTGGCCAATTTTCTCAACAATACTTCACGGTGTACATGTCAACTAATCAGTACTTCTGTTCTCACCGTCCCTCACCTAATTAATACCATCTGATTCTCCAGTTCACCTCATCAATTCTTCCTGATTTGCCCAGTCACTGAGTCAATAGTTGCTGACTCACCCTGATACCAAGGGTGTGTCTTTACCTCTGTGTACCAGTGATCTGCTCTGAGTGTCTATGTGTCTCTCTATATGCTAGTAATCTACTCCGACTGGGTGTGTCTCTCTGTGTACCAGTGATCTACTCTGACTGGCTGTGTGTCTCTGTATATACCAGTGATCTACACCTACTGGGTGTGTCTCTCTGTGTATACCAGTGATCTACACCTACTGGGTGTTTCTCTCTGTATATACCAGTGATCTAATCTGCCTGCGTGTGTCTCTCCGTGTACCAGTGATCTACTCTGAGTGTGTCTCTCTGTGTACCAGTGATCTACTCTGACTGTGTGTCTGTCTGTCTATGCACCAGTGATCAACTCTAGCTGCCTGCATCTTTTTCACTGGTAAAATGGGGATATGAGGCTACACAATGGCTTGGCTGTTGTTCACTTTTTCTGGGGATTTTGACCATACTTTCGAGGTGTGAGGCCTTTATCAAGGAAAATGGGAGTGATCTGGGAATGGTAACTTACAGAGTGGGACGTAGTGTAATCCCAGGCCGGAGAGTGAGCTCTCGAACTAGTCACAGCGTCATACAGGACCCTTTGGTCCAACTCGTCCACATGGACCAGACATCCCAATCTCCCTTGTCCCATTTGCCAGCATTTGGCCCTTATCCCTCTAAACCCTTCCTATTCATATACCCATCGAGTTGTGGTTGGGATCAGCTGCTCAGTGCAATGACAGGAGCTGGGCACACCCTGGATTCTGTGCAGACAGTGGAAAGAGGATGCCTTTGGAGGTGGCAGCACAGAGTCCTGATGGGTTATAGATTGGGGGTGAACAGCTCCTAGCCTAATCAACAACGTAGCTCATCTCCACACATTGTAACCCATCAGCAGTGCAAACATTAGCAAGATTGATGTTTGCCTGTAAGCTAGAGAACTGGTGCACATCTGTAAAACAGCAGGACATCCCACTGTTACAGATAGACCCTGCTGAGAGGCAGCTTTCAGCTCTGTTAATCACTATGGCTGAGAATGAATGGACAAGTGTTGATAAGAGGAATTAGAATTAGCTTTATTCGTACATGTACTCACATAGGTACAGTGAGAAGTTTACAGGGGCTCCACTTACAGCGTTATCTTTAGGTACCAAGGTACAGATTCTTAAGAACTAATTCTTAGGGGAAAAAAACTAGAAAAGTAAAGAAATAAAATGTTCATCAATAAATTATAACAATTGAGAAATAAGAATTCAGAACAACAGTCCTCCCAACCCAGACTGCGCCAGGCATCACCTGAAGGCAAACTGTTTGAGTCGGCGCTGAGGCCGGGTATACGGGTCCGCGCTGAGACTGGGAATACAGGTCTGCGCTGAGACCTTGAATACCAGTCCGCACTGTGGCCGGGAATACGAGTCTGCGCTGTGGGCAGGAGTATGAGTCCGCACTGTGGCCGGGAATATGGGTCCGCGCTGAGACCAGGAATACGGGTCTGCACTGAGACCAGGAATATGGGTCCACGCTGTGGCCGGGAATATGAGTCCACGCTGAGGCCGGGAATACGAGACTGCGCTGAGGCTGGGAATACAAGTCCGCGCTGAGACCAGGAATACGGGTCTGCACTGAGACCGGGAATATGGGTCCACGCTGTGGCCGGGAATATGAGTCCACGCTGAGGCCGGGAATACGAGACTGCGCTGAGGCTGGGAATACAAGTCCGCGCTGAGGCCGGGAATACAGGTCAGAACTGAGGCCGGGAATACGGGTCCGAGATGAGGACGGGAATACGAGTCTGTGCTGAGACCGGGAATACGAGTCCGCGCTGAAGCCGGGAATACAGGTCCGTGCTGAGACCGGGAATACGGGTCCCCGCTGAGGGCGGGAATACGGGTCCGCGCTGAAACCGGGAATATGAGACCGCGCTGTGGCCGGGAATACGAGTCCACACTGAGGCTGGGAATACGATTCTGCGCTGTGGCCGGGAGTACGAGTCCGCACTGAGGCCGGGAATACGAGTCCGCGCTGAGACCAGGAATACAGGTCAGAACTGAGACCGGGAATACGGGTCTGCGCTGTGGCCGGGAATATGAGTCCATGCTGAGGCCGGGAATAGGAGACTGCGCTGAGGCCGGGAATACAAGTCCGTGCTGAGGCCAGGAATACGGGTCCGAGATGAGGACGGGAATACGAGTCCACACTGAGGCCGGGAATATGGGTCCGCGCTAAGACCAGGAATACGAGTCCGCACTGTGGCCAGGAATACAGGTCCTTGCTGAGGCCGGGAATATGGATCCACTCTGAGGCCGGAAATAAGGGTCCGCGCTGAGACTGGGAATACGGGTCCACGCTGTGGCCGGGAATACGAGTCCACGCTGAGGCTGGGAATACGAGTCTGCGCTGTGGCCGGGAGTACGAGTCCACACTGAGGCCGGGAATACGAGTCCGCGCAAGAGACCAGGAATACAGGTCAGAACTGAGACCGGGAATACGGGTCCGCGCTGTGGCCGGGAATAAGGGTCTGCACTGAGACTGGGAATACGGATCCACGCTGTGGCCGGGAATATGAGTCCATGCTGAGGCCGGGAATAGGAGACTGCGCTGAGGCCGGGAAAACAAGTCCGTGCTGAGGCCGGGAATACGGGTCCGAGATGAGGACGGGAATACGAGTCTGCGCTGAGACCGGGAATACGAGTCCACACTGAGGCCGGGAATATGGGTCCGCGCTAAGACCAGGAATACGAGTCCGCACTGTGGCCAGGAATACAGGTCCGTGCTGAGACCGGGAATACGAGTCCCCGCTGAGGCCGGGAATATGGGTCCGCGCTAAGACCAGGAATACGGGTCCGTGCTGAGGCCGGGAATACGGATCCACGCTGAGGCCGGAAATAAGGGTCCGCGCTGAGACCGGGAATACGGGTCTGCACTGAGACTGGGAATACGGGTCCGCGCTGTGGCCGGGAATACAAGTCCACGCTGAGGCTGGGAATACGAGTCTGCGCTGTGGCTGGGAGTACGAGTCCGCATTGAGGCCGGGAATACGAGACCGCGCTGAGACCAGGAATACAGGTCAGAACTGAGACCGGGAATACGGGTCTGCGCCGTGGCCGGGAATAAGGGTCTGCACTGAGACCGGGAATACGGATCCACGCTGTGGCCGGGAATATGAGTCCATGCTGAGGCCGGGAATAGGAGACTGCGCTGAGGCCGGGAATACAAGTCCGTGCTGAGGCCGGGAATACGGGTCCGAGATGAAGACGGGAATACGAGTCTGCGCTGAGACCGGGAATACGAGTCCACACTGAGGCCGGGAATATGGGTCCGCACTAAGACCAGGAATACGAGTCTGCACTGTGGCCAGAAATACAGGTCCGTGCTGAGACCGGGAATACGGGTCCGCGCTGAGGCCGGGAATACGAGTCCGCGCTGAGGCCGGGAGCACGAGTCCACACTGAGGCTGGGAATACGAATCCGCACTGAGACCGGCAATATGGGTCCACGATGAGGCCTGGAATACCGGTCTGTGCTGATGCTGGGAATACGGGTCCGCGCTGAGGCTGGGAATATGAGTCCGCGCTGAGGCCGGGAATATGGGTCTGCATTGAGAGCGGGAATACAAGTCCACGCTGTGGCCGGGAATAGGAGTCCACGCTTATGCTGGGAATATGAGTCAGCGCTGAGGCCGGGAATACGGGTCCGCACTGAGACCGGGAATACGGGTCTGCATTGAGACCGGGAATACTGGTCCACGCTGTTGGCCGGGAAGACGGGTCCACGCTGAGGCTGGGAATATGAGTCCGCGCTGAGGCCAGGAATACGGGTCTGCGCTGAGGCTGGGAATACCGGTCCGCGCTGAGTCCGGGAATACGGGTCCGAGATGAGGACGGGAATACAAGTCTGCGCTGAGACTGGGAATACGAGTCCACGCTGAGGCTGGAAATATGGGTCCGCGCTAAGACCAGGAATACCGGTCCGCGCTGAGGCCGGGAGTACAGGTCCCTGCTGAGACTGGGAATACGGGTCCCCGCTGAGGGCGGGAGTATGGGTCTGTGCTGAAACCGGGAATATGAGTCGGTGCTGAGGCCGGGAATACGGGTCCAGCTGTGGCGGGGAATATGAGTCCACACTGAGACCGGGAATACGAGTCCGCGCTAAGACCAGAAATACCGGTCCGCGCTGAGTCCGGGAATACAGGTCCCTGCTGAGACTGGGAATACGGGTCCCCGCTGAGGGCGGGAATATGGGTCTGTGCTGAAACCGGGAATATGAGTCGGTGCTGAGGCTGGGAATACGGGTCCACGCTGTGGCGGGGAATATGAGTCTACACTGAGACCGGGAATACGAGTCCACACTGAGGCCGGGAATATGGGTCCGCGCTAAGACCAGGCATACCGGTCTGCGCTGAAGCCGGGAATACAGGTCCGTGCTGAGAACGGGAATATGGGTCACCGCTGAGGGCGGGAATATGAGTCCGTGCTGAGGCCGGGAATACGGGTCCGAGGTGAGGACGGGAATACGAGTCTGCATTGAGACCGGGAATACAAGTCCACGCTGTGGCCGGGAATAGGAGTCCACGCTGATGCTGGGAATATGAGTCAGCGCTGAGGCCGGGAATACGGGTCCGCACTGAGACCGGGAATACGGGTCTGCATTGAGACCGGGAATACTGGTCCACGCTGTTGGCCGGGAAGACGGGTCCACGCTGAGGCTGGGAATATGAGTCCGCGCTGAGGCCAGGAATACGGGTCTGAGCTGAGGCTGGGAATACAGGTCCACGCTGAGTCCGGGAATGCGGGTCCGAGATGAGGACGGGAATACAAGTCTGCGCTGAGACTGGGAATACAAGTCCGCGCTGAGGCCAGGAGCACGAGTCCACGCTGAGGCCGGGAATATCGGTCCACGCTGAGGCCGGGAATACAGGTCCGTGCTGAGAACGGGAATACGGGTCACCGCTGAGGGCGGGAATATGAGTCCGTGCTGAGGCAGGGAATACGGCTCCGCGCTGAGGCCGGCAATATGGGTCCACGATGAGGCCTGGAATACCAGTCCGTGCTGAGGCCGGGAATACGGGTCCGCGCTGAGGCTGGGAATATGAGTCCACGCTGAGGCCGGGACTACGGGTCTGCACTGAGACCGGGAATACGGTCCACGCTGTGGCCGGGAATACGAGTCGACGCTGAGGCTGGGAATACGTATCCGCGCTGAGGCCGGGAATACAAGTCCGCGCTGAGGCCGGGAATACGATTCCGTGCTGGTGCTGGGAGTATGAGTCCACACTGAGACCGGGAATATGGGTCCGCACTGAGACCGGGAATACGGGTCTGCATTGAGACCGGGAATACTGGTCCACGCTGTTGGCCGGGAAGACGGGTCCACGCTGAGGCTGGGAATATGAGTCCGCGCTGAGGCCAGGAATACGGGTCTGAGCTGAGGCTGGGAATACAGGTCCACGCTGAGTCCGGGAATGCGGGTCCGAGATGAGGACGGGAATACAAGTCTGCGCTGAGACTGGGAATACGAGTCCACACTGAGGCCGGAAATATGGGTCCGCGCTAAGACCAGGAATACCGGTCCGCGCTGAGGCCGGGAATACAGGTCCCTGCTGAGACTGGGAATACGGGTCCCCGCTGAGGGCGGGAATATGGGTCTGTGCTGAAACCGGGAATATGAGTCGGTGCTGAGGCCAGGAATACGGGTCCACGCTGTGGCGGGGAATATGAGTCCACACTGAGACCGGGAATACGAGTCCGCGCTAAGACCAGAAATACCGGTCCGCGCTGAGTCCGGGAATACAGGTCCGTGCTGAGACCGGGAATACGGGTCCCCGCTGAGGGCGGGAATATGGGTCCGCGCTGAAACCGAGAATATGAGTCTGTGCTGAGGCCGGGAATACGAGTCCACGCTGAGGCCGGGAATACCGGTCCGCGCTGAGGCCGGGAATACATGTCCGTGCTGAGGCCGGGAATACAGGTCCGTGCTGAGAACGGGAATACGGGTCACCGCTGAGGGCGGGAATATGAGTCCGTGCTGAGGCAGGGAATACGGGTCCGCGCTGTGGCTGTAAGTACGAGTCCGCACTGAGACCGGGAATACGGGTCCGCGCTGAGACCGGGAATATGGGTCTACAATGAGACCGGGAGTACAGGTCCGCTCTGTGGCCGGGAATACGAGTCCACGCTGAGGCAGGGAATACGAATCCGCGCTGAGGCTGGGAATACAAGTCCGCGCTGAGGCTGGGAATACGAGTCCGCGCTGAGACCAGGAATACAGGTCAGAACTGAGACCAGGAATATGGGTCCGCGCTGTGGCTGGGAATAAGGGTCTCCACTGAGACCGGGAGTACAGGTCCGCTCTGTGGCCGGGAATACGAGTCCACGCTGAGGCAGGGAATACGAATCCGCGCTGAGGCTGGGAATACAAGTCCGCGCTGAGGCTGGGAATACGAGTCCGCGCTGTGGCTGGAAGAACGAGTCTGCACTGAGACCGGAAATATGAGTCCGCACTGTGGCCAGGACAACGAGTCCGCACTGTGGCCGGGAATACGGGTCCGCGCTGAGACCAGGAATACAGGTCAGAACTGAGACCAGGAATACGGGTCCGCGCTGTGGCTGGGAATAAGGGTCTCCACTGAGACCGGGAAAACGGGTCCACCTTGTGGCTGGGAATATGAGTCCACGCTGAGGCCGGGAATACGAGACTGCGCTGATGCCGGGAATACAGGTCCGCGCTGAGACCGGGAATACGGGTCTGCACTGTGACCGTGAATACGGGTCCACGCTGTGGCCGGGAATACGAGTCCACGCTGAGGCTGGGAATACGGGTCCGTGCTGAGACGGGGAATACGGGTCCGCGCTGAGGCCGGCAATATGGGTCCACGATGAGGCCTGGAATACCAGTCCGTGCTGAGGCCGGGAATACGGGTCCGCGCTGAGGCTGGGAATATGAGTCCACGCTGAGGCCGGGACTACGGGTCTGCACTGAGACCGGGAATACGGTCCACGCTGTGGCCGGGAATACGAGTCGACGCTGAGGCTGGGAATACGTATCCGCGCTGAGGCCGGAAATACAAGTCCGCGCTGAGGCCGGGAATACGATTCCGTGCTGGTGCTGGGAGTATGAGTCCACACTGAGACCGGGAATATGGGTCCGCACTGAGACCGGGAATACGGGTCCACGCTGTGGCCGGAAATACGAGTCCACGATGAGGCTGGGAATACGAATCTGCACTGAGGCCGGGAATACCGGTCCGCGCTGAGGCCGGGAATACAAGTCCGCGCTGAGGCAGGGAATACGATTCCATGCTGGTGCTGGGAGTATGAGTCCGCACTGAGACCGGGAATACGGGTCCGCACTGAGACCAGGAATACGGGTCCACGCTGTGGCCGGGAATACGAGTCGACGCTGAGGCTGGGAATACGTATCCGCGCTGAGGCCGGGAATACAAGTCCGCGCTGAGGCCGTGAATACGATTCCGTGCTGGTGCTGGGAGTATGAGTCCGCACTGAGAACGGGAATACGGGTCCGCACTGAGACCGGGAATACGGGTCCACGCTGTGGCCGGAAATACGAGTCCACGCTGAGGCTGGGAATACGAATCTGCGCTGAGGCCAGGAATACCAGTCCATGCTGAGGCCGGGAATACGAGTCCGCACTGAAACCGGGAATACGGGTCCACGCTGAGGCTGGGATTATGAGTCTGCGCTGAGGCCGGGAATACGGGTCCGCGCTGAGACTGGCAATACGGGCGCGATGAGTCCGGGAATATGGGTCCACGACGAGGCCTGGAATACCGGTCTGCGCTGAGGCCGGAAATACGGGTCCGCGCTGTGGCTGGGAATATGAGTCCATGCTGCGGCCAGGAATACGGGTCTGCACTGAGACCAGGAATACGGGTCTGCATTGAGACCGGGAATACGGGTCCACGCTGTGGCCGGAAATACGAGTCCATGCTGAGGCTGGGAATACGAGTCCATGCTGAGGCTGGGAATACGAGTCCGCGCTGAGGCTGGGAATACGGGTCCGCGCTGATACCGGCATTATGGGTCCGCGATGAGGCCTGGAATACCGGTCTGTGCTGAGGCCGGGAATACGGGTCCACGCTGTGGCCGGGAATACGAGTCGACGCTGAGGCTGGGATTATGAGTCCACACTGAGGCCGGGAATATGGGTCTGCGCTGAGGCTGGGAATACGGGTCCGCGCTGAGACCGGCAATACGGGTCCGCGATGAGTCCGGGAATACGAGTCCGCACTGTGGCCGGGAATACGGGTCCGCGCTGAGACCAGGAATACAGGTCAGAACTGAGACCGGGAATACGAGTCCGCGCTGTGGCCGGGAATACGGGTCTGCAGTGAGACCGGGAATACGTGTCCACGCTGTGGCCGGAAATACGAGTCCATGCTGAGGCTGGGAATACGAATCTGCACTGAGGCCGGGAATACGAGTCCGTGCTGAGGCTGGGAATACGGGTCCGCGCTGAGACCGGCAATATGGGTCCACGATCAGGCCTGGAATACCGGTCCATGCTGCGGGCGGGAATACGGGTCCACGCTGAGGCTGCGAATATGAGTCCACGCTGAGGCCAGGAATACGTGTCCGCACTGAGGCCGGCAATACGGGTCCGCGCTGAGGCCAGAAATACGGGTCCACAATGAGACCGGGAATACGGGTCCGCGATGACACCGGGAATACGAGTCCGCGCTGAGACCGGGAATACGGGTACACGCTGTGGCCGGGAATACGATTCCACGCTGAGGCTGGGAATATGAGTCCGCGCTGAGGCCAGGAATACAGGTCCGAGCTGAGACCGGCAATACGCTCCGCGATGAAGCCGGGAATACGGGTCTGCGCTGAGGCCGGGTATATGGGTCCACGCTGAGGCCGGGAATACGAGTCCGCGCTGAGGCCGGGAATACGGGTCCGCGCTGTGACCAGGAATATGGGTCTGCGCTGAGACCGGGAATACGGGTCCGTGCTGAGACCGAGAGTACAGGTCTGAGCTGAGTCCGGGAATACGGGTCCCTGCTGAGGCTGGGAATACGTGTCTGCCATGAGGCTGGGAATACGGGTCCGCGATGACACCGGGAATACGTGTCCGCGCTGAGGCCGGGAATACGGGTCCGTGCTGAGACCGGGAATACGGGTCTGCACTGAGACCGGGAATAAGGGTCCACGCTGTGGCCGGGAATACGAGTCCACGCTGAGGCTGGGAATAGGGGTCCGCGATGATACCGGGAATACAGGTCTGTGATGAGATCAGGAATACAGGTCGGCGCTGAGGCCAGGAATACGAGACTGCGCCGAGGCCAGGAATCTGCTCCAGCCTTCATCCTGAGCATTGCCAATGCCGCCCGGAGGCGGGAGTAAAAAAGAAAACAGAGTGAAAAGAGAGAAAAGATCAGAAACAAATGGAGCTGATGTGCTCCGTCTCAGAAATCCTACTCCACCACCATCTGACAGACAGAAAGAATGTGGAGAGAGTGGCAAACAAGAACAAACCAAAATAAAATGCACGTGTAAAATTAAGACAGATTCCTTCAAACATTCTTGGTAATGATCAATGAAAAAACATTTGATTCAAATTTTTGTGGAATCATAGCGATCATTAAAAATCTTTTTAAGGCAGAAATAGATTCTTGGCAACCAAGGGGATGAAAGATTGTTGGGGGTAGGCAGGAATGTAGAGTTGAGGTTAAAATCAGATCAGCCATGATCTTATTGAGTTGGGGGAGCAGGCTGGAAGGGCTGAGTGGCCTATCCTTGTTCTTATTTTGTACATTAGTGAAACGGAAGCCAGTACTGGTATGAATCACAGCCCTGTTTCTGACAGATTCCATTGTCGTTTGGGAGGGGGTTGGATTTGAAGGGAGATGGACGGGCTGGAGGAGCGGGCGGGGGGGTTTGGGGATGTGGGGTGTAAGATGGTGAGTGGGGGTAGGGGGAGTGGGGTGGATTGGTGTACGGTTGTGGATGGGTGTGATATAGTGTGGGTGGAGAGATGTGGGAATGTGGGTGGGAGGATGTGGGAGTTTGCAGGGTGTGTGGGAATGAGGGTGGGAGTTTGGATGTGTGGGAATGTGGTTGGAAGTATGGGTTGGGGTGTAGGAGTGAGGGTGGGAAGAGTGTGTGTGTGTGTGTGTGTGTGTGTGTGTGGGAATGTGGTTGTTGCAAGGTGGGTGTGGTGGAGTGTGGGTAAAGAGGGTGTGGGTGTGGGGATGGGGGAGGGTGGGTGTGACAGAGTCGGGGTAATGGGGGTTTGGGTGTGGGACTATGGGCGGAGGGAAGTGGGAGTGTGGGTGAGGTTGTGGGAGGGAGGGTGGCAGTGTGGTGTAGGTGTGAGCGTGTGGGTGGAGGTGTGGAAGTGTGGGTGGGGGTGTGGGAGTGTGGGTGAGGGTGTGGGGGTGCGCAAGTGGGTGGGGTGGATGGGTAGCAGGGGTGCAGGTTACAACTGAGTAGCAGTATCGCCTTTGTGTTGATGTGTGCGATGCGCAGACTTCGACAGAGTCAAATTTGAAATAATTCAACAACATCCTCAATTATCAAACCACTATTAATGTTAAAACCCACAACACACCAGGGAAAACATCCATCTCCTACACGTGGTGTTTAAATTGGTACAGGAAAACAGGCATAAATTAGCAGCAAAAGTTTATTTTCAAAATCGCTGACATTTACTTTGACACAAGCAAACCCTATCGACACCTTGCACATTCTGGTGAGATCACAACTAATGCATTTCCATCATGTTCGCGTAAAGCTGGAACATTTTCACCGGGCACTTAGTCCCCTATTTGTGAGGGAAGATACGTAAGTTAACTCTACCGTGATAACAGAGGGAAATGACCTGAACTTGACAATTTAAAAAAGATGTGAAATTATGATGGAGAAGTTGGAAAGACTTTTAAGCAGATATACATATGATTTAGCAGTGGGAGTCAGAAATTTAGCCTTTCAATCCGCCCCAATAAATCCATGAGTGATCTGACTGCCCACCCAACTGACAACCTCTCATCGCCTTGATTTATCAAGAATCGATTCACCTCTTCCTGAAAAAATATTCAAGAACTCTGGTTTTATGGAAGACAGCTTCAAAGAAACAAGACTCTCGGAGAGAAAACAAAATTCTCTGATTTTCTGAAGAAGGCTCCAGACCCGAAACGTCAGCCTTCCTGCTCCTCTGATGCTGCTTGGCCTGCTGTGTTCATCCAGCTCTACACCTTTGTATCTCTGATTCTCCAGCATCGGCAGTTCCTACAATCCCTTCTCTTCACTATGTCTGAATTGGGTAACCCCTAATTTTTATGATGTGGAGGTACCGCTGTTGCACAGAGGGGTGAACAAGATCATAAGTCACATGGACACCAGGTTATAGTCTAACAGGTTTATTTGAAATCACAAGCATTTGGAGTGCTGCCCCTTCATCAGGTGAAGTATTCACCTGAAGGAGCAGCACTCCGTAAGCTTGCAAATATTCCTGTCCTGTAATTTCCTTTGTTCTTTGTTCTTAAACCTGTTTGACTCTAACCTGGTGTCCATGTGAGTTCTGACCCTAATTTTTAAACAGTGACCCCTAGTTGCAGATTCTCCTGGAATTCTCTCCACCCAGTTAAGCCCCTTCAAGGATTTTATATGCTTTAATCTTACTCTTCCAAGCCCCATCAGGTACAAGCCAAGTCTGTCCAACCTTTCCTCATAAGATAACCCACCCAAGACAGGAACATCTAACAAATGTTCCCGTTCAGCTTCCAATTCATCGACGTCTTCCCTTCAATCAGGTGAGTCGCCATACTCTTACCAGACCACTGGGCTGCTCTCTCATTAGAGAGAGAGAGAGAGAGAGACAGCTGGTGGTGGTTTAACCTGAAGATCACCACACCTGAGACAAGGGGAGAGATTGAGAAGGAGAGTCCTTCATGGTAACCTCAGTTGGTGCAGGAATTTGAACCCACGCTGTTGGCATCACACTGCTTTGCAAATCAACCCTCGATCTACTCTACACAGAACTGCAGATGTGGTCTGACCAATGCTGTGCACAAGCGAAACATGATATCCTTACTTTAGCATTCAATCCCCTTTGTAATAAAATGTAACATTCTATTAGCTTCCCAGTTACTTGCTGTACCTGCACACTAACCTTCTCTGATCCATGCACCCAGGTCCCTCTGCATCCTAGACCTCTGCAGCATCTCACTGTTTAGATAATATGGCTTCTTTTATTCTCCCTTTCGAAATAGACACTTCCATATTTTGTTACATTATACTGACAGATCTTTTCCCTCTCACTTCACCCTATATGTTATTAGGTATCTTAAGTCCTCCTCACAACTCACTTTTCTACCTAGCTTTGTGTCATCAGCAAATTTAACTACCATTCCTGTCATCCCTTCACCCAAAACATTTTAATGAATTGAAAAGATTTGATGCCTCAGCATGGACCTTTGTGGCACACCTACTCATGCCAGCCTGTAAAAGATCCACTTATTCCTACTGTATGCTTCCTATTAGCCAGCCAACGCATGGAAGCACACATCAATACGTCAGCCCCAACATCATGAGGTTTGATTTTCTACCAAATCTTTGATATTGCACCTTATCAAATACCTTCTGGAAATCTGCAGTTAATC
The DNA here is from genome assembly GCF_030684315.1 of Stegostoma tigrinum. Lineage (NCBI taxonomy): Eukaryota > Metazoa > Chordata > Chondrichthyes > Orectolobiformes > Stegostomatidae > Stegostoma > Stegostoma tigrinum. The sequence continues at coordinate 2,778,128 of NC_081371.1, read as the reverse complement.
CCAGTTCTCCTATTTATCCACTCCATTTGTTATCAAAGAACTTCAATAAGTTCATGAAATCTGATTTTCCTTTAACACAACATTTTCAACTCAGCCTGATTACCTTGAACTTATCCGAGTGCCCTACTATTATGACCTCACTATTAGCTTCTAACATTGTCCCTGTGACAGGCATTAAGCTAACTGGCCGATAGTTTCCTGCTTTCTGTCTCCACCCCTTCTTGAATAAAGGAGTTATATTCGCATCTTTTGAATCAAGCGGAACCTTTCCCATGTCTAGGGAATTTTGGAAAATTAAAACCAACACATCAACTATCTCGGTTCATTAGAAGCTGGGCATATGTCAGCCACAGCTCCAACAATTTACTCAGTACCACTTCCCAGGTGGTTGTAAGTTTCCTGAGTTCTTCGTTCCCTTCCATTTCCTGATTTACAACTCCTTCTAGACATTACTTGTATCCTCTATAATGAAGACCAAAGCAAAAACTTGATCAATTCATCAGCCACCTCCTTATTTTCCACTATTAAATCTTCAGATTTATTTCTACGGAATCAATACCTTTTTCATTAACTCTTCTTTTTAAACAGAAACTTTTACTGTCTGTTTTTATATTTCTATCTAACTTTCTCATGCTGTAATGTGTCCTCATTTTTCTTTTTAATTACAGTTTGATGTTTTTATACTCTATCCAAACCTTTGACATGCCATCAACATTTGATTTACATTCAGTGCTGGCTCGAGCTTTATTTTTAGGTAACTGCAGTTGTTAGATCCTTTCCTAGAGTTTTACATTGGCACCTACCTATTCTGTGCATTCTGGACCATTGCTTAAAATATCTGCTCCTGATTCTCTAATGACCCATCCCCAACTTTATTTGCCAGTTCACTTCATTTAGCTCTTAATATCAGGCCTACTGTCGCTCTCCTGGTGAGGATCAATGCAAGCTAGAGAAACAAAGCCTCCTCTTCCACCTCAGTACCTTATGGCCCTCAGGACTCAACATTAAGTTTAACAAATTTCAGAATGTGAACACCCTCCTCCATGTTTGCTACCCTCCCCCTACACCCCTCAGGTCCTGCCTGTATGAAGGCTGCTCCGAGCACAGCCAACCCCATTTTATTTCATTTAAATCTCACTTGCATTCCACCCAGCTATTACCTCTTTCTCAGCAACCCTTTTGTTTACCTATCACTTTCCACTCTCTCTCTCTCTCTCTGTCTCACTGTCTCTGTCTCTTGCTCCATCCCTTTTGATTTGATTTGCTCTGATTTGTTTTTGTCACATGTACCTAAAGTTTTGCATGCAGAATGAGCAGATCATACCATATAAAGTACATTGCAGTAATTGAACAGAGTAGGGGATGCAAAGTTTCAGCTGCAAAGAAAGTGCATAAAGAGCAAGATCAACATTAGATTTGAAATTTGAGATGTCTATTCAGAAATCTAATAACAGTGAGGAAGAAGCTGTTTTTGAACCTGTTGATATGCGTGTTTAAGTTTTTGTGTCTCCTGCCTGACAGAAGAGGTTGGAAGAGATTATAACCCATTTGGAAGTGGTTTTTGATGATGTTGGCTGCCTTCCCAAGGCAGCGGGAAGTGTAGATGGAGTCAATGGATAGAAAGTTGGCTTCCATTCTCTCCCCTCCAAAATACCACCTTATTCTGGTTATCTCCAGATGTAATGAAGGGTTTGGACATTGGGGACAGTCAGAGGAGTGGGCCAAATACAGTGCTGCAGCTCTGATACAAGGGGGATCTATGGCCAATCAGCTGGGAAGCTGCACTGAGGTCAGCTAGGGGTCTGATCACTCATCTGTCAAGACTGCCTGGCCAAGTTCAGCCAAGTGATGGGTCCACGGTCAGATCTGGAGCTCAGCTCACTAAAAGTCCTGGGGCTTTGAGGGGGGGTGGGGAATGCTATCTGTTGTGGGAGGGAGTTTGTGGAAGTCAGCAGAGGGGACTGAAGCTGGGGTGCAGAGGAGACAATAATTCTGAAAGGAAAAATCTTAATGTATCCAGATGGGTGACACAAGGGAATTGGAGCAGATAGATCATATGGAAGAAGGCATCATTGACGGCCGTTTTGATTACAGATAACTGATCTTGAGACAGTGTCAGTGCAACATAATTTCTGGTGCAGGATTTGAACCTGGATCCTCAAACGCAAGCTGAGCTTGTGGATTAATAGGCCAACAATAATACCACTAAGCCTTCAGCTCACCATGTCACACAAGTGTCAGGCAATGACCATTTCCTAAAAGGGAGAATCATTTGTTGCACTTTAACATTTAATTGTGTTATCATCACTGAATCCACCACTATCAACATCCTGGGGATTATCATTGAACAGAAACTCAAATGGACACACGATATAAATACAGTGATTACAAGAGCAGGTCAGCGGCTAGGAATCCTGCAGCAAGTCTCTCACTTACTGACTCCCAAATCATGAACATCATCAACAAGGCACAAGTCAGGAGTGTGACGGGATACTCCCCACTTTCCTGGTTGGGTGCAGCTCCAATAACACTGAAAAAACTTGACACCATACAGGACAAAGCAGCACACTTGATTGGCACCACATCCACAAACATCCTCTCCCTGCACCACTGATGCTCAGTAGCAGCAGTGTGTCCTATCTATAAGATAGAGATTCATCAAAATTCCTTTGGCAGCACCTTCCAAACCCACGATCTCTATCATTGAAAAAGACAAAGGCAGCAGGAGCATGGGAGCACTTTCTCCTGCAAGTTCCCCTCCAAGGCACTCACTGTCAATGTGGAAATATATTGCTGTTCCTTCAGTGTCACTGGGCCAAAATTGTAGAAAACGGCATTTTGCACTGCAGTAGTGAAGAAGGCGATGCAATGCAGCCTTCTGTGCAATATTGTATCGGTCACTGAAGCACACATCCCCTGCAGGAAGAAAAATTATTGATATATGGAGATGTTATTGATCTGGTGAAGTTATTTATTGAGGTATACTGTTGCTTTTTGGAAGTATTATTGATTGGGGATAAGATATTGATTGACAGATTGTATTAATTATTGGGTATATGATTGATCAGAGATATTATCGATCAGAGATACTATTGATTGGTGGAGATATTATTGATGATTGAATGTATTATTGATGTGTGATATTTCTGATTATTGGGAATATTACGGTTGGAAGATATGACTGGTTATTATGAATATTGTTGAAGGGAGATATTACTTACGATTAGGTAGATTGATGGGAGATATCACTGAAGATGAGGTGTATTATTGATGGGAGACATTACAGATGATTTATTGTGCATTGGGTGTTTTAGTGATGAAAGATATTGATTATAAATTATTATTAATTGGAAATATTACTGGTGATTGGGTATATTATTGATGGGAAGTGTTACTGATGATTACGTGTATTATTTATTGGAGATATCACATATTACTAGACATATTATTCATGGGAAATATTACTGATTATTAGGCATACCATTGATGGGAAATATTACTGATGATTGGGTATGTTAATGATGGGAGATGTTATTGATAATCAGGTGCATAATTGATGGGAGATATTTTGATGATTGGGTGTATTACTTGTGAGATATTACTAATAGTGATGTATACTATGGATGGGCGATATTACTGATGATCGGGTGGCAAATGCATTGACGAATGCCGAACTGTATCAATGTTGCTGAGGTGCAGCTGGACCAGGAAACAGGGAATGCACTCTCAGCGCTCACCGGAAAAACCCTCCCCCGGGTAGAGAAGGAAACGACGTCGGACCAGAAACACAGGTAACTGCGACACCCGGACATCGAGAGGGGATGGACACAGTTCCGGTGGAGAGCACGACCGAATGGAAGGAGAGGCAAGAGCAATGAGAGAAAACTGCCAATAAATCTGTTCCTATATAGCACTGAGGTACAGTACCGGTGGGGACAGGTCTGTCACTGTGTAACACTAGGGTACAGTACTGGTGGGGACAGGTCTATCACTGTGTAACACTGGGGTACAGTACCGGTGGGGGACAGGTCTGTCTCTGTATAATACTGGGGTACAGCACTGGTGGGGACAGGTCTGTCACTGTATAACACTGGGGTACAGTACTGGTGGGGACAGGTCTGTCACTGTATAACACTGGGGTACAGTACTGGTGGGGACAGGTCTGTCACTGTATAACACTGGGGTACAGTACTGGTGGGGACAGGTCTATCACTGTGTAACACTGGGGTACAGTACTGGTGGGGACAGGTCTGTCACTCTATAACACAAGGGTACAGTACTGGTGGGGGACAGGTCTGTCACTGTATAACACTGGGGTACAGCACTGGTGGGGACAGGTCTGTCACTGTATAACACTGGGGTACAGTACCGGTGGGGACAGGTCTGTCACTGTATAACACTGGGGTACAGTACTGATGGGGACAGGTCTGTCACTGTGTGACACTGGGGTACAGTACAGGTGGGGACAGGTCTGTCACTGTGTGACACTGGGGTACAGTACTGGTGGGGACAGGTCTGTCACTGTATAACACTGGGGTACAGTACCGGTGGGGGACAGGTCTGTCACTGTATAACACTGGGGTACAGTACCGGTGGGGACAGGTCTGTCACTGTGTAAAATGCATTGTACTGTTACCTATGCGTCTGTCTCCACAGTTCAGTGATTAGTGAATGGGCTGATGGTGAATGATGAAATGTGTACAGCTTTGTAGTTCAGTTTTATTTTCTGGAAGTTAATATTGGTTTCCACTGGTGTGTTCCCTCACCATCGGTTTGTTATTTCTCCTGTAGTTGCTGCCTGCTGTCATTTTGTTGAAGCTGTAATGTCGATGCTGTCCACTTACGCACGGCGTATGATGCGCCTGAGCTCACAGATCTTTCACGAGGTTGTGCGACCCACTGATGAGCGTTCGATGAAAGTGGTGAAGCTGTTCAGCGAGCAGCCTCTAGCCCTGCAGAAACAGGTCTATGACTGGTATCCTCAGCACAATCAGTACTATGCTCTCATGAAGAAGCTGCGACTGTTCGGTTTGTACAGGTACTCACACTCCGCCTGAGTTACTTTCTCGATTAAGTTCTGTCCACTCGTGGATGGCTACAGTGCTGTGCTTGGTATCTTGCAGCAGATGTTAGCGCAGCTCAGTGGCTTGCACTGGTGTCTCACAGCATCAGGGACCCAGGTTCAATTCCGCCCTCAGGCACGTATTTGTGTGGAGTTTGCATGTTCGTGTGCATGGCTTTTGTCCATGTGCTCAGGTTTCCTCCCACAGTCCAAAGATATGTGGGTTAGGTGGACTGGCTATGCTAAAGTGCACATATTACCCAGGGATGTGTGGGTTCGCTGGATTAGCCATTGGAAATGGAGGGTAACGAAGATGGGGTGGGGAGTGGGCTGTTTTTGGACAGTTGGTGTAACTCGATGGGCGCAAACGGTCTGCTTCCGCACTGAAGGGATCAAAGCCATAGTCGTACAGCGCAGAAACAAACCCTTTGGTCCACCCAGTCCATGGTGAACACAATCCCAAACTAAACTAGTCCCACTGCCTGCTCCTGGCCCATATCCCTCCAGACTTTTCCTATTTATGTTGTAGTTGTAGCCCGCATCTACCACTTCCACATGAAGTTCATTCCACACGTAAACCACCCTCTGTGAAAAAAATTTGCCTCTCACATGTATGAAATCTCTCTCCTCTCACCTTAAAAATTTGCATCCTAGTCTTGAAATCATCGAGCTTAGGGAAAAGACAACTTCCATTAACTCTATCTATACCTCTCATTATTTTTTAAACTTCTATAAGGTCACCTCTCAACCTCCCACGCTCCAGTGAAAAGGTCCCAGTCTTTATTAATAATCAAACCTTCCCTACCCAGCAACATCCCGGTAAATCTCTTCTGAACTGTCCCAAGCTTAATGACATCCTTCCTATAACTGGGCGACCAGAATTGGACACAGTATTCCAGCAGAGGCCTCAACAATGGCCTGTACAACCTCAACATGACGTCCCAGCTCCTATACTCAAAAGAACCGAGCAATGAAGGCAAGTGTGCCAAATGCCCTTTAAACCACTATATCTATATGTGATGCAAACTTCAAAAAATTACGTACCTACACCCTTAGGTCCCTCTGTTCTAAAGCACTACCCAAGGCCCTACCATTAATTGTATAAGACCTATCCTTATATGTTGTACCAAAATGCAATACCTTGCATTTGTCCAGATTGAACTCCATCTGCCATTTTTTCAGCCTGTTGATCCTTCTGCTCAAGATCCCTTTGTAATCTTAGAAAACCATCAATGTCGACTATGCCACCAACTTGCTAACCATGCCTTCTGTATTCTCATCCAAATCACTTATATACATGACAAACAAAAGAAGAACCAGAACTGATCTCTGTGTAACACCGTTGGTCACAGGCATCCAGTCTGAAAAGCAACCCTCCACTATTACCTTCTGTCTCCTGCCGTTAAACCAATTATGTGTCCAATTGGCAAGTTCCCCTGAATTCTATGTGACCAAACTTTACCGATAAGTCTATCATGTGGAACCTTGTCAAGTACTGCTTTGCCCTCATCAAATCTTTTTGGAAATTTCCTCATAAAAAAACTCAATCAAGTTTGTGAAACACAATTTTCCTCGCACATAACCATACTATCCCTAATCGTATTTTTTTTGCCCACCTAAATGTTTATAAATCTTATCTTTTAGAATCAGCTCCAACAACTTGCCCATTACTGAAGTCAGACTCATAGGTCTACCATTCCCCGTTTTCTCCTGACAACCCTTCTTAAACAAAAGTTTGATATTAACCACCCTCAAGTCATCAGGCAATCCCCCATAGTTATAGGTGATGGAAATATTTCTGCAAGGATCCCTGCAATTTTTTTTCTTCTTTCTCACAGTGTTCTGGGATACATTAGGTCCTGGAGATTCACCCAACTTCATATTCTTTAAGATATTCCGAACTTCCTCTGTCTCTGCATTCTTTCTCTACAGTAAAAACCAATGTGAAATATTAATTTAGTGTCTCTCCCATCTCTTGGGCTTCAACATGGACAACCTCCTTAATCTTTAAGAGGCCCCAAACTGTCTCTAGTTACCCTACTGCTCTTAATGTATTTGTAAAATCTCTTTGGATTATCTTTAACCTTATCTGCATTTGCGATGATGAGGGGATAGTGTCGGGGGGTGGGCTTAGATTAGTTCACAGGTCGGCGCAACATTGAGGGCTGAAGGGCCTGTTCTGCACTATATTGTTCTATATTCTATCCTTTCTTTGCCTTCCCTTTTTCATCCTTAAGAATGCCCCTAAACTCTTTATATTGATTAAGAGATACAATTGAACCAAGTTGTCTATATCTAAAGTAAGAGCCTATTTTTAAGAAAGTTTGAAACTTAATACTGCAGTCTGTTGCTGTATTGAGGGCTGTATCTGTAGTGACACATCATCCTTTCTTATGTGGAACATCCGGTGCTCGTGGTTTGAGTGGCTGTTAACAGTTCTAACAAAAACAAATAGCTCATGGTTATGTAGCACCTTTAACAAGGAAAACATCACAAGGCCCTCCACTAGAGAGATTGTGAAATTAAATTTGACACGGTGGTAATGATAGTACAGCTGAGCATAGAGTTGCAGTGGTCAGACCACAAGAGGGTCTTTCAACTAGTCATATTTATGCTAGCTTTCTGCTGGAGCAGCTCAGTTAGTCCAGCTCCTACATGTATCCCCCACTTAGCCTGCAATTATTTTTGGCAGGTGCTTATCCAATTCCCTTGTGGAAGCTACAATTGAAGTTGCTTCTATCAGTGTCTGGACAGAATAGACTACATTCAAACTGCTCACTGCTATGCATAGCTTACTTTGCATCATGGCCTTTTGTTGTTTTTATTTATAAATCAGTGCCCTCTTGTTCTCAACCGTTTGAATAGGAACAGGTCACTATTCACTTTGTCCAGACCCCTCATGATCCTCAACACCTATGTTAAATCTACTCCAAACCTTCTGTTCAAGGTGGGGATATTGTTCTCCAACCTCTTTATGTAACTGAATTCCTTCGTCTCTAATGTCATTCATGGCAACTTTTTCAGCACCCTGTCTAATGACATCTCATCCTTTATAAAGTATGAGGCTGAGAACCTGATGCAATTCTCCAGCTGAGACCAAACCTTTATTTTAGAAAAGGTTCATGACAACTTTCTTGCTTTTGTGCATTCCACCTCTTTAAGAGGCCTGGGCTCACAGGTCTTATTCACAATCAACCAGACATACCACAAATAACAGTGTATGCATACAGCCCCAGGTACCCCACTTCGGCCTTCACTTTTGAATGTATCGTCCAGTTTAAATTGTTACTCTTTGTTATTCCTACTAAGCTGTTTCATGTCAAACTTCTCCACATTAAACTTCATTTGCCACCTGTCTACCTGTCAATGTCCACTTAAAGTCTATTGATATCTGCCCTAAGTTCACAATACTTCCAGGTTATGTGTCATCTGCAAGTGCATTCTGGATTAGTAGAGATGTTGCCATGGAAAATACACAAGTTAGATGATGACTGACCATTAACTACCAAACTTGTTAGAATATAAACAAGGCAGTTGACTTTCGTCAAGGCATAATTCTGAGAAATGATTAAAATGGCTGAGAATTGCTGAGTTGAACAGGTGGAATGTGTCTGAATTATTTAGTCTGTGTAATTGTGTAGCTAACTTCCAGGGTATGTGAGGATGCCACACTGTGAGCCCAAATGACATTTTCAGCCTAAATTCATTTTCAGCTTAATGCATGACACACAGTCAAGACTATTTTGCAGAATCACATCGATTGGGGGACATTGCTTTGCTTGTTGCAAATTGTGAGACATTTCTGTAAAAGCTGTAGATCAGGAGGTGAGGGTCGAGAGGAACTTGGTGCAATCACAATCTCCAGGAAAGCATTGCTGATAAAACTGTTGGAGCTACATGCCGATAGGTCCCCGGGTCGTGAGGGACTTCCTCCTACAGCCTTAAAAGAGGTGAGTGATTAGATTGAGGATGTATAGTGTTATAGAGTTGTATAGCATGGAACTAGACCCTTTGGTCCAACTCGTCCATGCTGACCAAATATCCTAAATTAATCTCATCCCATTTGCCAGCATTTGGCTCACATCCCTCTAAACGCTTTCTATTTATGTACTCATTCAGCTGCCTTTTAAATGTTGTAATTGTACCAGTCTCCACCACATCCTCTGGCAGCCCATTCCATACACGCACCACCCTCAGTGTGAAAAAGTTGCCCCTTGGATCCCTTTTAAATCTTCCCTCTTGCCTTGCGTCGATGCCATATAGTTTTAGACTCCCCCACCTCCGAGAAAAGGAGCTTGTCGATTTACTGTATTTGTACCCCTCATGATTTTATAAGCCTCTATAAGGTCACCACTCAGCCTCCGATGATCCAGGGAAAATAGCCCCAGCCTGTTCAGCTTCTCCCCACAGCTCAAACCCTCCCACCCCAGCAACATCCCTGTAAATTTTTTTTGCACTTTTTCAAGTTTGACAACATCTTCCCTGTAGTAGGGAGGCCAGAACTGCAGACAGTATTCCAAAAGTGGCCTAACCAATGTCCTGTACAGCCGCAACATGACCTCCCAACTCCCATACTCAATGCACTGACCAATAGAGGCAAGCATACCAAACGCCGCCTTCACCACCCTGTCTATTTGTGACTCCAACTTCATTAGCTATGATCTGCCCTCCAAGGTTTGTATAATTTTCCAAAATTCCATAGATTCTGGAAAGGGTCCACCTGAATGTAGTACCCTCTATTCTAGAATTGAGGAAGTGATAGGTCAGTTAGCATGAAGTGTGTTGTGGGGAAGGTGTTAGAATTAATCGTCAAAAATGTTATAGTTGTGCACTTAAAAAAACAAGAAGCTAGTCGATAGGGTGCCACATTACCTATTATTGAGCGAAGCAGGAGTTTATAGTATGGGGTAATATTAGTAGTGTGGTTAGAAGATCCAATTGCCAACCAATCAACACACTCCTCTCATATTTTTATTTTCTCCTTTACATTAGCATTTCCTGCGTTCTGAACCAGTTCTGAGTTAGGGTCATTGGCCCAGAAACGTTAACCCTAACTTCTCTCCAGAGATGCTGCCAGACCTGCTGAGATTTTCTAGCAATTTCTGTTTTTGTTATGAATTATCCTAATGAGTTCAAGATGTGAAGCTTGGACGCTTTATGTTTTGGTTGTACTACACTTCGTGCATTTACAAACATGCACTGAGTACATAACTGAGGCATTACTGCATTTGCCTCTTTTCTGACCCTTCCTGGTATTGTTTGCTATTTGTCTTTTTAAATCTTTTGTACACCTTGCCTGTCCATCTAGTTGCCATCTCATGCTAAGTTCGTTTAAACTGTCACAGAAAAGAGAATGGAGGTGAATTTAAAGGATGATTGTTTTCCTCTCTTAAGCTCGAGACTCCTTTCCCTTTTTGTGCCTGTTGCTTGCTGAGCTAGGCTGAAAGGTGCTCCCCAAGCGCTGCTGTTCAGATTGCAATTCTTGAAGTAAATAGACTGGGGAATAGCCTCACTGCCACCGTCTAGAAGAGAAGTTTTAACTTAAAGGTCATGAGAAGTCTAGACAGAGCAGAATTCTTTAAGATGAAATCTAAAGTAGAACTGATTAGCAGATGTTTAAAATGAAGGGAGTTGCTTTGCTATTTCATTCATCTACAAAAGCATACCAGGTGGGAAGAAAGGAAGTTCATGGAATTTCTACAGTGTGAGAGCAAGCCATTCAGCCCACCGGGTTCCCACCAACTCTCCGAAGGCCATCTCACCCCAAATCCCTCACCCAATCTATCCCTGTAACCCTGCATTTCCCATGGCTAACCGACCCAGCCTGCACATCCCTGGACACTATGGAGCAATTTAACATGGCCAATCCACCCTAACCTGCACATCTTCAGACTGTGGGAGGAAACTAGAGCACTTGGAGGAAACCCCCACACAGACTCAGGGAGAATGTGTGAACTCTACACAGACAGTCACTGGAGAGTAAAATTGAACTGGGGTCCGTGGTGATGCGAAGGAACGGTGCTAACTACTGTGCCACTTTGCCAACCAAGTTGCAACTTCTGAATTTTGAAAAAGAAAATCAAAGATGTTGGCATTAATTTATGTGACTTAGAATCCAGTAGATCGCAGAATGAACTTGCTGGAGAGGTACAGACGCACATGTTCCATCCAGGGCCTTGGATTCCAGAGCAGATTCCAGGGGAAGGTTTAGGATTTTCCTTAACATGAGGATTGTGTAGTCCCGTTGTCAATGATTAAAACAATAGACCTGCTTGCTTCAGGGAGGGGCATGGGGACTGTGAAGCCTAAACTTGAGTTTCCTGGGAATTTACCTGGCTTGGCCACACATTGGGAAAGTTGTCCCAAATTAGAGGGATACGCAGCAAGGGTTCCTGCTGAGTCATCTCTCTCCAGAATGATCCAGTGGATCAAGTCAGCCTTAATTCCAGATTTTTAATGTATTCAGATTCCATCATCAGCTTTGGTAGGGATTGAACCTGGGTCCTCAGAACATTACTTGGGTTGCTGGGTTCACAGGTAGCAATGATACCATGAGGCCGTTGCCTCCCCTGGAGATCCTGCTGAATAGCAAATAACACTTGTCATGTGAAATAGTGGTGCTGGAAATCACAGTGTTAGTATTCGCCATGTTGTGCTGCACTTCAGGCCTAGTCGGTGTTGAGTGTTCACCATGTTGCCAGTGAAGTGCTCTGAATTGATTTTCAGATGCAGCAACAAATTTGATTGTTATCATTTCACTCTGCTTCCTCCACTAAACAAAATGTTCTGCACTGCAGTCAGACAGATAACATAACAGAAAATAAAATTCACAAGGCCACAAGCAAACCAAGCTAACAGTGACATTTTATGCCGAAAAGCCTTCTGCCAGAGTTTTGTGTCCTTATGAAAAGTTTAAGACTTCAGCAGAGGATCTGAGAAAACAGGTTATGATTTGTTGGCTGTATCTCTGCCTGCCTCTTTCTGGTATTCCCCACCCTGCTCTCTGCCCAGTTGACAGAATGCCCAAGCGTGGCAGAACCTGTTAGTGAGACGTTCTTCCTATTGTAGAAACAGCACTTTCTGCATTGTTGCTATCCTCATAAAATGCCCTGAGCCAGAGACTTCCTGCTGGTCAGAGTTGGCATTGAGTAATGAGGCAAACCTACTATCTCAGTGAGAAATGATTGGAATGACCGCACTTCATTTTATTTCTGTTGGATGGCATGGAAACAAAATGTGGCTTGTATTGAGTGTGTCCCCTGTCTTTCTGGATAAATTTAAAGCTGTTTGTGCCTCATGGACTGTGGTCTAATACACAAGGTGGGTTCAGCTGCTCGACCAGGCGGTAATAAAACAAGAAAAAACTGTGATTGTTGGAAATCGAGAGAGACTAAGCAGGGTCTAACAGCATCTGCACAGGGAAAAACATATTTTGAGTCCAATGAATTGCTGCATTTGAAAAGATCAACGTTCACCCTGTGTCCTCTTGGTAATTTCATGATACAGCAGTCACGGAGTTGCTGAATTGATTGGGGTATTTGGAACGAAACTATTTCCCCCGGTTGCAGCATCGCAGAGCAAGAGGGCAGGCCCTTGAAAAGGGAATCCGTACATTATGGGGGGAGGGTGTTGAAGGCTGGAAATATGGCTTCACAGAAATGATCGCAAAAGATCCCCCAAAATTCCACTGAGAGGCTTCGGCTGATTTGAGGTTTGTGAGGTATGGGTACTGAGGGCCATTGAGTTAAATGCTGATTGGTCATGAGACAATTGATGGAGATAGTAGGAACTGCAGATGCTGGAGAATTTGAGATAACAAGGTGTAGAGCTGGATGAACACAGTGGGCCAAGCAGCATCATAGGAGCAGGAGAGCTGACGTTTCGGGCCCAGATCCTCCTTCAGAAATGAATTTCTACACCTTGTCATCACAGGCAATTGATGGAGTCATCTTGGGCCAATGAGCTTCGCCTGTTTCTGTGAAGCCAATTGACGTATCCCCCTGCAAACATGGCACACTTAGGCACAGTGTTTCCGTGAGGAAATTGTGGGCCCTAGAAAAGCTAGTGATGTACGAAGCATGACCCTGGTGAAATCTAGAGAGGAACTGAATGTCTGTCTGCCAGGTTTTGTGTAAAGGATCAGAATGAAACGTCGCTGCTCTGCTCAGATCGCCTGCCACACTCTCTCTTGTCTTTTGTCACTGCAGGGATGAGCATGAGGATTTCAAAGAGGAAATGAGGCGACTCAGAAAGTTGCGAGGCAAAGGGAAGCCGAAGAAAGGAGAGGGCAAGCGAGCCCTGAAGAAGAAATAGAGGTGGATCAGATCTGGCTGCAGACTCGCCCTCTGACTGGTCAGCTACATCTGGCTGCCTCTCCCTAACTGCCCCTTTCTGTCAGTACTTTTATTTTAAAAGAAATGTGAAACGTGTCTTTGTCATGTTTCTGCCCTTCTAACTTCCCCTTTCCCTTGCCCCAGCCTCTCTCCTCACATGACACGTGCTGTTCTATATTCTAAATGAAGCAGAGTTCTGGACCAAGCCTTGGATCCAGGGGAGCAAGTCAAGTCAAGCTAAGCTAAGCTACTCAATCACACCCCCCACCCCAGTTTCTGATGCTGCTTTGGGTGCAGGTATTAACCAATTGAGAGTGGAAGCTGCCAAATAGTATGCCAGGTTACCTGATGTGCCCCTAGTCAACTTGGCTTCATTCAAGATGCCATGACTACTGAGGGCACCCTTACCTCGGGACTGGGATGGGCACAAATCGGTCAGATTCCTCTCAATCACTCACTCACCCTCGTCACGTTCTTCCTGTTAATTTAGCGCAGCTTATCCAATTATGTCACAATATGATAGTGGGGAAAGCAGAAGTGACCAATCCCAAGAACTAGAACAAGGATTGAGCCCTTCCCTTTGGTGTAAGTAAGAACCACAGTCCAACCAGTTGAGTTGACAGCAGGTCTTTAGATAACAGCCCATATGCCCCTTCAATGTCAAGTGCCTAAGAGAGATAGAGGGGTATTGTGTACTCATTTGACACCTGTACTTTTTTTCTGATGAATTGATGGAGTACTAGGCAGCTTGTGAACCAATAATTGGGTTGAATTGGAAGGTTCAACTACCTCAAGTCACTCAGTGTTAGGACTGTGTGTGTGAGACCACCTTCCAGGGATGTGAATGGGGTTAGCTGACGAACTCATGCCATTGTGATTACAGCACAGTGACCTGAGCTGAATTGGTGGCTGCCTCTGTACAAATGCATTGTAATAAATTCTGCACTGTAATAAATGCTGAATTGTCTGACTTTCTTTCAATTTGTAAACTGAGACCTTTACAATCTGCCGGTTGTAAGCTGGATAAAGTGCGGTAAAATCTCAGAATAGGTGAAGGCCCAAGTGACGTGACCTTTTGGCGCAGTATGTTTCCATAGTTACCAGCAGCTCTTTGCTGAAGTGAACATTCTTGGCCTTTATGCCTAAACCAAGTGTTGGCCTATTCAATCATGGCCGACATCTCAACCAAACCCAGCCCTTCCTCAATGTCTCCTTCCAGCAGGCGACTCTGAGTTCAGTAACAACTTAGCCTATTTCCCCCACGGCCCCCTCTTCCAACCTCAGCTGTTCAGGTAAGGGTCAAACATACTGTCATGGCTGCTGCCCCAAGTGAACTCAATCGTCTGGGGCCCGACCAAGACTCAAAGGTAGACAATCTGCTCTGAAAGGCCTGACTGGGATTGGGGGGAGGGTGGAGTCTCTGATGACTGCAGTAACCCACTGGTTGTCTGGTGAGCACCAGTCTGTCCGTTTTGTTGTCTTGAAGAATAAATTATTACCTCCAATAGTTTCTATGAGACAGTTGCTATCACCTATCACCTCATCCTCGTGAGCCTTGGACCCTGCATCAAGGAACTGGGCTGGATAAATTATGCACAAGAACGAGTTGTCCCTTGGACCATTACTGCTATTTAGAAATCACAACTAATGTGTGATTACAAGTGAAAGGAGAGGGGCAAAAAAATGATCATCAGCCGTGCTACGGTAACCTCAAGTGCTGTCACCTCAACTACTTTTTCCAATGAGCTACAATGGAAACTGCAGCCAAACTGTGAAAACTGGGAACTTGCTCTTCCCAATTACGCATGCTGCTGGAGGGACATTGTTCATGATTGCTTCAAGCTATTGTTAACACGCCGAAGAATTTATCTAGTTCCATTTAATTACTTTGACCTTTATTGTCTTCTTATTTATGACTTCTGTCATTAATTTCGGCATTGCGGTATGGTGACTTATAAAACTCTCCAAAATTTTTTGTGTTAAAATACACATGACAATAAATTTCTCTTCCACTTCATGCTCCCCAGGCCAACTCAAGTCGACATGCTAATGTAATGATTGTTATTGGACAAAGAGACTAAGAGTTTAAACCTTGACATATCAGTTCAGCAATTCAGATTCTGAAAGGAAAATGCTGAAAATCAAAAGCAGGCATCAGATTTTGTTTACAAAGTCAAATGGTTCACTAATTCCCCTCAGGGAAAGAAACTTGCTGATTGAACCCAATCTTGCCCAGTCCCACACCGTTAGCATGTTGCCTCTAAGTTCACCGTGCAAACAGTTCAGTTGTATCATTCTGCTACCTCTTTGGGGCAGTTAAGGATAGGTAC
Organism: Stegostoma tigrinum; assembly: GCF_030684315.1. Classification (NCBI taxonomy): domain Eukaryota; kingdom Metazoa; phylum Chordata; class Chondrichthyes; order Orectolobiformes; family Stegostomatidae; genus Stegostoma; species Stegostoma tigrinum. Next base: position 2,762,403 of record NC_081371.1, on the reverse strand, counting down.
TAAACCCTAACCCTGAGATATTTCACAATTCTTTCTGGCAGCTACCCCAGATCCGCTTTTCCCCAAGTCAGTAATATCAAGCAGCCTGCCCACAGAGTCCACGGTGAAGGATATTGAGTGGGGAAGGTAATGATGTGATGGTAATATCACCAACTTGAAGCCCATGCTAATGTTTTGGGAACATGCATTCAAATCCCACCATGGCAGAAGATGAAATTTAAAATATGTTTAATTTTAAAATTATTTGAAATTTAAGGCTAGGTTCAACAATCACCATGAAAGTATTGTTGATAGTAAACCAGATTGGTTATTATTACCTGTCCTTTATGTTGGCTGTCGCTGACAGACAACAGTATACACATATACAAAGGTATTGCAGAGACACTTCAGGTTTGATTTGATATGTTGTCACCTACTTAAGTACAGTGAAATGTTTTGGTTTGCGTGCAGTCCAGGCAGATCATAGCATACAGGAATGTACAAATCATAGGATGTTTGGACAGAGCAAGGCATACAGTGTTAAGGCTGCACAGGAGGTGCACGGAAGCAAGATCAACATTAGATATGAAATTAGACAGGTTCATTCAGCAGTCTTACTAACAGTAGGGGAGAAGCTGTTCTTCAACCTGTTGGTACGTGTGTTTAAGCTTCTGTATCTTCTGTCTGATGGAAGAGAGTATTACATGGGTGGGTGCCTTTCCATGGCAACGAGAAGTGTGTACGGAGTCCGTGGATGGGATGTTGGATTGCATGAATGTCAGGGCTGTGCATACAACTTTCTGTAGTTTCTTACAGTCCTGGGCAGAGCGGTTGCCGTACCAAGCCATGATGTACCCAGACAGAATGCTTTCTATAGTGCATCTATAAATGTTGGTGGGATTCCTTACGAACATGCCAAATTTCCTAAGCCTCCTGAGGAAGAAAACGTGGTGTTGTGCCTTCTTGATCCCATGATATGAAATCTGTAAGACTCAATTAATTTATTAAATGCTTAAATGAATAACACATGCTTTTAACCACCAGAGATACCTCAATTACCCTGAGGTCTGTAACTAACACCAAACATTATTACCTGGAGAGTTGACTGCTGGCCAGGCTGGAACTCTCCTCAACGTCTTCACCACGCCTCCTGATGTAGGGTACCTCTTGCAGAATTATTCTTTGAAGTCCTGCCGAAAATGCAGAATTTTCTTGGGTTGCTTTATGCCTAGGTTTCCATGCCAAGTATGTGCCTTATTTGGAAATATCTGTGCATGTGACCTATCCTGAATGTTTGGTTTGAGTGTGCCTTATTTGAGTGGAGACAGCAGTTATTAATTCCCTGCGATCTTAGCTCTTAGCACACCTCAATGATCTAGAGTAATTCACATGTTGTAAAAACCCCTCATCAGTTCCTGTTATCTTCAGCCTTATCCAACATTTAGGGAAGTAAATCTGCTGTCTTTACCTGGTCTGGCCTACATTTAATTGTTTTGGTGCAGACTCAATGGGCTGAAGGGCCTGTTCTATGCTGTGTGACTCTATGCTATGATACCTTGCTCAGGGATGGTGAGCCACTGCTACAGTTCGGGAGCTTTGATTGTTTGGTGCTGTAACAGGATCTTGGTGGATAGCAATAATCCACTGCTACTATCAGCAACTCACCAAAGATCCTCAGACAGCACCAGCCAAACCCACAATCACTTCCATCTAGAATGACAAGGGCAGCAGATCCAATGGGAACACGACCGCCTTCAATTTCCCCTCCAAGGCACTCAGTCAACCCGCAGCAAGTGGATTGCAGCAGTTCAAGAAGGCAGCTCACTGCCACCTTCTCAAGGGGCAACTAGGGATGGGGAAGAAATGCTGGCCCAGCCAGTGACACCCACGTCCCATAAATGAATGAAAAAAATGTTCTTTAATGCTCTCCATTTGACTGCAGCTGCATTGCTGAGGGTGGGGATTTCATGTGGAATAATAACTTGCGTCCCAAAAAAGTATTCGCCTTGGTAATGTTGATCATTGTGCCCTTTTCACTGCAAAGTCACCTTACACTGTCCAATGTTTCGACCAGTGGTACCTAGCAAATGAAACAAGTGACTGTTGCCATGTGAATCTGGATACATGTGTCCTTGTTTGTGATTTGCCGTTTGCAGATGAAGGAAAGCTCTGGTGAGAGGACAGACATGATTTATTCAGCAATTTTATTCACAGCAAGTGAGAGCACAGATTTACAATTATAATCAGATTTACTTAAGTTCAATAAATGAAACCCATCTCCTCTTAATACAAAATAATGAACACTATGCTTCCCCATAGTCACTTTTGTGCCTGTATTCCATCAGTACGAGTACCCTTTTTTATATAGCAGTAACCCTCTGGATTGACCTTTGTCTGTGATAATGCAATGTCTATTTCCAGCACAAGAAAGACACCCAGCTCTTGAAAACTATAATTAATCCCTATGTGTGCTGTTTCCAGTAATAGGGTTTATGCGAGTTTTAAAAAAATTCTGCACCAACCAAACAGCAGATTTCTATCAAAGACAGGTCCCTGGTGTTACTGGAGAGGAGGAGAGAGAAGAAATAGTAGAAGACGAACTATATATTTATTCCCAACCTAACTGTTTTCAGCATGAGCTAAAACAACAGCAGCAATTTGTCTTTCTGTTGGAACAAAAAGACTTTAGCTGAGGTTATCATGATTAAGAGTGAAAAGATTATCGACAATAGTAAAATGCTGAGCCTCCAGTCCTTTCACATCCCGTTTTCATCACTTCCTGCAAAGAACCATCCACTATGGGCAGGTCAGGGGAAGGGGTGCATGGAATTTCTAGCAGACAGGTCTCTGTAATAACTTACCCTCCTAAACTACAGGGTGTGGATTAACAACCTGTTGGTTATGGATCAGGGTTGTGCACCATCAAGACTAGGAACAGGCCCCTTAAATTTCACCCACAATATAATGAGATCATATGGGACTAGTTTAGTTTGCGGTTATGTTCAGTGTGGACACTGGTTGGACCGAAGGGTCTCTTTCTGTGCTGTATGACTCAACGGCTGATCCGCTAACGTGACCACCATCCTCCTGAATCCCTTATTATCCTCAGTTAGCAAACTCCACCAACCTCAGTTTTGAAAGCAAAAAATTAATCTTGCATCAGCAGCCGTTAGTGACAGGGTGTTCCAAACTCATATCATCAAATTTCTGTTAAAAGCATTTCATTCCTAAAAAGGTCTGACTCTCATTTTTAGACCATTTCCCCAGGCCTGTACTTCCCCAAGTGGAAATAGTTTGAATCCATCTGCCTGTTCCCCTTAATATCTTTAAATCATTGATGAAATTAAACTATAAGACCATAAAACATAAGAGTATAAATTAGACCATTCAGCCCATCAGGTTTGCTCTGCTATTCAATCCTGGCTGGTAAGTTTCTCAAATCCATTCTCCTGCCTTCTCCGATAACATTTGATCCCCTTGACAATCAAGAATCTATCTATCTCCGTCTTAAATATACTCAATGACCTGGCCTCCACAGCTTTCTGTGGCAATGAATTCCATAGACTGACCACTCTCTGGCTGAAGAAGCTGCTCCTTATCTCCGTTCTAAAGGGTCTTCCCTTTACTCTATGCACCTTTGGGTCCTAATCCCTCCTACCAATGGAAGCATCTTCCCAACATCCACTCGATCCAGGCGATTCAGAATTCTGTAAGTTTCAATTAGGTCTCCTCTCATCTTTCTAAACTGCACCAAGTATAGATCCAGATGTCACTCATATGTTAAGCCTTTCATTCCCGGGATGATTCTCATGAACCTCCTCTAGACCTGCTCCAGGGCCAGTATGTCCTTCCTGAGGTATGGGGCCCAAAATTTCTCACAATGTTCTAACGTGGTCTGACCAGAGCCTTATAAAGCCTCAGAAGTACATCCCTGCTTTTATATTTTAGTCCTCTCGAAATGAATGCCAACATTGTATTTGTCTTTCTAACTACTGACTTAACCTGCAAGTTTACCTTAAAGGAATCCTGGATTAGAACTCCCAAGTCCCTTTGCACTTAAGATTTCTGAAATTTCTCCCAATTTTGAAAATAGTCCATGCTTCTATTCTTCCTACCAAAGTGCATGATCTCACACTTTCCCATGTTGCACTCCATCTGCCACTTCTTTGCTCACTCTCCTAACCTGCCCAAATCCTTTGCAGCCTCCCCACCTCCTCAACACTACCTGTCCCTCTGTCTATCTTTGTATCATCTGCAAACTTAGTCAGAATGCCCTCAGTTCCTTCATCGAGATCATTAATGTATAAAGTGAAAAGTCGTATTCCCAACACTGACCCTTGTGTAACACCACTTGTCACTGGCTGCCATCCTGAGAAAGACCCTTTTATCCCCTCTCCCTGCTTTCTGCCACTCAGCCAATATTCTATCCATGCTAGCACCTTGCCTGTAACATCATGAGTCCTTATCTTACTCAGCAGCCTCCTGTACGGCAACTTGTCAAAGGCTTTCTTGAAATCCAAATAGATAACATCTATTGGCTCTCCTTGGTCTAACCTGCTCATTACCTTCTCAAAGAACTCTAACAGATTTGTTAGGCATGACCTGCCCTTGATGAAACCATGCTGACTTTGCCCTATTTTACCATACACTTGCAAGTATTTAGAAATCTCATCCTTCACAATGGATTCCAAAATTTTACGAACAACTGACATCAGGCTAGTTGTTCTGTAATTTCCTGTCTTTTGCCTTACTCTCTTCTTAAACTGGGGAGGGGGGAGCGGGGTCTTACATTAGTGATTTTCCAGTCCTCTGGCACCCTCCCTAACTCCAGTGATTCCTGAAACATCATCACTAACACCTCCACTATCTCTTCAGCTACCTCCCTCAGAACTCTGGGGTGTGGTCCATCTGGTTCAGGTAGTTATCCACCTTCGGACCTTTTCTAGCACCTTCTCCTCGGTGTTGGCCACCTCTGTCCCCCCCATTCCCCGCTGACTCTCTTGAATTTTTGGGATATTAATTGTGTCTCCCACCATGAAGACTGATGCAAAGTACTTGTTCAGTTCCTCGGCCATTTCTTTGTTCCCCATTGCAATTTCAAATACTCAAATTGATCTTAACCTTTTAAACTCCATGGAATACTACCATTTTCTTTAAAGAAATCATCCTTTGTAATTGAGCTCTGGGAGTTTAGCTGCCATTCTCTTAAATATCTACTGTCTCTTCTCCAAGACCAATCTTTCCCAAGGTGTGGTACCACTAGCTGTTAAATGGGACTCCAGGTGTAATTTAAAAGAGCTGCAACGTGACTGCTATCCCCTTGTATTTTAGTCCTCTAGACATAAAGGACAACATGCCATTGGCCTTTTTAACATTTTTTTTGTAATTGTTTAGGGGTTTTAACAATCTGTGTACCGGGACCCCCAAATCTTTTTGGACCTCCACTCCATTTATAAAAATACTCTGTTTTCGGTAAAAATTGATAACTTTACATTAGCCTGCACTGAATGTTTATGGATGCACCATAGAAAGCATTCAATCTGGATGCATCACAACATGTTTTGGCAACTGGTCTTACCAAGTGCATAAGTAATCACAAAGAGTTGTGAACATAGCCCAGTCCATCGCACAAACCAGCCTTCCACCCATTGACTCCATCTATACTTCCCATTGCCTCAGGAAAGCAATCAACATAATCAAAGATCCCACCCACCCTGGCTATCGCCTCTTCCAAATTCTTCCATCAGGCAGAAGATGTAAAATCTTGAATAATGTATGACATTAACAGCTACTTCCCCGCTGTTATCAGACTTTTGAATAGACCTCTCAAATGTTAATTCTGATCTTGCTCTCTCTGCATCGTCCCTGCAGCTGTAACACTTATTCTATACTCCATTCTGATATCCTGATGCTGGTTATGATCTGCCTGTATGGCATATAAAACAACACTTTTCACTGTATTTTGATATATGCGACAACAATAAATCAATCGATCAATGAAATCCATTTTCACCTGTTCATCTAATTTGTTAATTCTCTTGCCAATCATAGGTTGGTACCTATTCTTCTTATTACTTACGCTGCTATAATTGGCAACTTTACAGATGTGACCTTTTGTCTTATCATCTAAGTTGGAAACAAATGTGCTGAATGGTTGAAGCCTGAATATGGTTCCTACGTGATCCCACAGTTCACAATGTCCTACACAATGTTGGGGTAGATTCACATTTGCCTTACTCTCTGTTTCCTGCACTCAGCCAATTTTCTGAACAGGTCAATAGCTTGCCTTCAGTTCTATGAGTTTCAACAATGTCTTATTAGGCACTTCCTGTACTGGCTGAGGTTACCATGAAGATCCCACCTTCTTCACCCCTCACCTGAAGTATAGTGACCCTCAAGCTAAAGCTCCACCAGTCATCTCTTTAATGAGGCCTATGGTCCTCAGGGACTATTGCAACTTTACTGATTAGACACTTTACGGAAATCCACGTAAATAAAGCCAAAGGACATTCTCTTGTCCATTATTCCAGTCACCAAAACATTCATTGTGGGATAGCAGTGATGTGGTAGTCGTAATATCTACTGCATTAGTAACCTGGAAGCCCAGGCTAATGTTCTGTGGGCATGAATTAAATCCTACCGTCTGGAATTCTGAAATTTGAAAAAAACCGGCCTAATTGTTGATTCGTGTAAAAACCAGTCTGGTTCACTAATGCCCTTTAGGGAAGGAAGTCTGCCACCCTTACCTGGTTTGGCCTGTAGGTGACTCCAGACCCACAGCAATTAGGTTGACTTTTAATTGTCATCTGGGCTATAAATATTGGCTGACGAATCTGTGCCCCACAAACCATGAACAATTTTTTTTAAAGGATAAGTCGTTTATGAAAGAACTTCATGGAGAGTCATACACACAACATCCATAGCAACACCCCCATCTGCTACTTCAGTCACCAATATATTCAGGCTATGTAAGGCATGACCATTGTAAATAGATCACAACTTTTGGAGTAACAAGGTGTAGGGCTGGATGAACACAGTGGACCGAGCAGCATCAGAGGAGCAGGAAGGCTGACGTTTCAGGCCTAGATGCTTCTTCTGAAAAATGAAGAACGGTCTAGGCCCGAAACATCAGCCTTTCCTGCTCCTCTGATGCTGCTCGGCCCGCCGTGTTTATCCAGCTCTACACCTTGTTATCGCAGATTCTCCAGCGTCTGCAGTTCCAACTATCTCTGAAACAACTTTTGGAGTGTTGCTCCTTCATCGGGTGAAGTGACTTCAGCTCTGACAGCTTGTGATTTCAAACAAATCTGTTGGACTATAACCTGGTATGACTTCTGATTTTGTGGATCCCAGTCTAACACTGGCATGTCCACATCATTGTAAATAGATGTTAGCTCTCTGATCAATTGGACATTCTCAAAATGTTGCATCTCTCTATCCTTAAAAGTAGCCTTTAGTCATTTCACAAGAGCAGTTGATAGAACAACTCGTCTATAGTTTCCTTTGCATTCCTTAAGTACTGCAGTGATATTTGTGTTTTTTTTCAATTTAAAGGAACAGTTTCCACTCAGGAGAACTTTGCAATATCTGTAATAATAACACTGTGTTTGTCTATAAATCGGCTATCCAGGCTATAGACTCTAGTGTGATCAGAGATAATGGGAACTGCAGATGCTGGAGAATCTGATGAAGGGTCAACAATGTCTTATTAGCTGAAACGTCAGCTTTTGTGCTCCTGAGATGCTGCTTGGCCTGCTGTGTTCATCCAGCTTCACACTTGGTTATCTTATTATAGACTCTAGTGTGTCTATTTCCTCAAATATTTTACTCTTATGTTTCTTACTTCTCCCTTTTAATCAATTACTTTACATCTTTCAGTCTTCCCTTTCCATGTAGAGCCTAAAGCTCAAACATTTTTTAAATTAATTTTTCTTTTGTGGGATGTGGACATCACTGGCTGTGCCCAGCATATATTGCCTGACCCTAGTTGCCCTTGAGAAGGTGGTGGTGAGCTGCCTTTTTGAACTGCTGCAGTCCTCCTGCAGTGGGTTGACCCACAAAGCTCTTAGGGAGGGAATTCCAGGATTTTGACCCAACAACGGTGAAGGAACGGCAATAAATTTCCAATTCAGGATGGTGTGTGGCGTGGAGGGAAACCTGAAGATGGTGGTGTTCCCAAAGATCTGCTGCCCTTGTCCTTCTAGATGGAAGTGGTCGTGGGTTTGGAAGGTGCTGTCTGAGGATCTTGGTGAATTTCTGCAGTGCATCCTGTAGATAGCACACACTGCTGCTACTGAGCATCGGTGGTGGAAGGAGTGGATGCTTGTGGATGTGGTCCAATCAAGCGGGTTGCTTTGTCCTGGATGGTGTCAAGATTCTTGAGTGTTGTTGGGGCTGCACTCATCCAGGCAAGTGGGGAGTATTCCATTACACTCCTGACTTGTGCCTTGTAGATTGTGGACAGGCTTTGATGGGGTCAGAATGTGAGTTACTCGCCACAGTATTCCCAGTCTCTGACCTGCTCTTGTAGCCACTGTTTTTATGTGGCAATTGCAGTTGAATATTTGTTTAACGAAAACCTCCAGGATGTTAACAGTGGAGGTTTCACTGATGGTAACACCATTGAATGTCAGTGGGCAATGGTTAGATTGTCTCTTATTGGAGATGGTCAGTGCCTGGCATTTGTTTGGCATGAATGTTACTTGCCACTTGTCAGCCCAAGCGTGGATATTGTCCAGAGACCTTGTTGTATTTGGACATGGACTGCTTCAGTATCTGATGAGTCATGAATAGTGCTGAATATTGTGCAATTATCAGTGACCATTCCTACTTCTGATCTTATGTTGGAGGGCAGGTCATTGATGAAGCAGCTGAAGATGGTTGGGCCTAGGACACTACCCTGAGGAACTCCTGCAGAGATGTCCTGGAGCTGAGATGATTGACCTCCCACAACCACGACCATCTTCCTGTGCGTCAGGTATGACTCCAATGAGCGGAGAGTTTGCCCGCTGATACCCATTGATTCCAGTTTTGCAAGGCTCCATGATGACACACTTGGTCGAATGCAGCCTTGATGTCAAGGGCTGTCACTCTCACCTCACTGACTCTTACTGTACTTACACTTGGTTTTGGACTATTTTGCAAATTACTGCTTTCCTTAAAAACTCTCTGTTCACACCATACATAGTTTGAACAACCGGTCTATTTACCTTTTCTGCTCGGAACCTGAACCCCTATCCCATCTTATCCAGTTGGATTGGAGCTTCTTCCAATGGTACAGTTCCCATCCATTCCTGTTTTGTTGGCAGTGCCCTATGAAAATGAATCCCTCTGTCCCACACTCCATCAGGCACATGCTCAGACCCCTACATCATTTTGCACATAGAATCATAACTGATAGGAGCAGAAATAGCCATTCAGCCTATTGAGTCTCCCAAACCATTCATGCCTGATCCAATGACAGGCTTGACTTCACTTTCCTGTGATGTATCTATCTAATAGAGCCTTGAATATATAAAAAAAAACAGTCTCACTATGATCTGGGCAAGAGAGTTTAAAAGCTAAATTGCCTTCTGAGAGAAAAAAAAATTCCTCCTCATTTCTGGCTTAAATGGAATATTGTTTTGAAACTGTGTCCACTCGTTTTAGAAGCCCCCATCATGACAGGTAGCATTCCCAGCGGTTACCCGGACAGGTGAGCCTCCAAATCTTGCAGGTTTCCATAGTATTACTTCCTATTCTTCTAAACACCAGAGTGTTAACCCAACCTTTTCAATCTTTCCTCAGAAGACAACCTCTTCATCCTAGGAAGCAAGGGATATTTCCCTGAACTTTTGCAAATGCAAGTATATTCTTTGATAAGAATGGAAACCAAAAGATTTCAAGATACAAGGGGGGCAGATGGGAGTAGATGGAGAAGTATCTTGGGAACCAGGTCTATAAATGAGGCTCAAACGTTTTAGGAATGAAATCAAGAAATACATTGAACACACTACATTGGCGATATCGTTGTGGAACTCCCTACAATAAATGCAAGGTTAATTTGTATTTCTCTCTCAGTCATATTTGTCAGTGATATTTGTAGTTATCATTATCTCTCAATCAGGACCTGTCTACATTTTATTTATCTGTGTGAATCTGTCCAGATTTATATTTATCTTTCTCCCTCTGAGTTATTTATATCTCTTAGGCAGGACCAGACTACCTTGTATTTATCTCTATAACTCAGCCAGGGACAGTTTAACTTGTAGTCACCTCTATGTCTCAGTCAGGTAATCTCTATGTTTATTTAACCCTTATCACTGAGTCATGATCTGTCCATCTTGTGTTTATCTCTATCTATCAGTCAGGACCTGTAAGAGTCAATGTTTATGTATACCTCCCAGTCAGGACCTCGCTCCCAGAATTCACCGTCGACGTCATGGCTGCGCAGGCGTCAGTTCCGGCTGGGCCTGCCGCGAAGATGGCGGCCGCCAGCCCCGATCCGCCGCCGTTAAACGGCCCGGAGGAGCTGATGGAGCCGCCTGGTGAGGAGTCTGAGGGCCTCAGTGTCTCAGAGGAGGTGAGACTGCGATCAGCGGGACACATGGGCGGGGGTTTGGAGGGAGGCTGGGACTTCCGAGTGGGATCGGGTCAATCCCAAACACTGCAGCCGCGGGACTTTCAAACCAGGGACTGACAGAGAAAGAGAGATGAGGGTCAGAGTGTAATAATATCATCAATAACTAAATAAATAACAGTCTGGTGCTGAGGCAATAGGCCTGACTGAGGCACGTCTGTCACTGTGTAACACTGGGGTACAGTACCAGTGGGGACAGGTCTGTCACTGTGTAACACTGGGGTACAGTACTGGTAAGGACAGGTCTGTCACTGTATAACACTGGGGTACAGTACTGGTAAGGACAGGTCTGTCACTGTATAACACTGGGGTACAGTACTGGTGGGGACAGGTCTGTCACTGTGTAACACTAGGGTACAGTACTGGTGGGGACAGGTCTGTCACTGTGTAACACTGGGGTACAGTACTGGTAAGGACAGGTCTGTCACTGTATAACACTGGGGTACAGTACTGGTAAGGACAGGTCTGTCACTGTATAACACTGGGGTACAGTACTGGTAAGGACAGGTCTGTCACTGTGTAACACTAGGGTACAGTACTGGTGGGGACAGGTCTGTCACTGTGTAACACTGGGGTACAGTACTGGTAAGGACAGGTCTGTCACTGTATAACACTGGGGTACAGTACTGGTAAGGACAGGTCTGTCACTATAACACTGGGGTACAGTACTGGTAAGGACAGGTCTGTCACTGTATAACACTGGGGTACAGTACTGGTAAGGACAGGTCTGTCACTGTATAACACTGGGGTACAGTACCGGTGGGGACAGGTCTGTCACTGTATAACACTGGGGTACAGTACAGGTGGGGACAGGTTTGTCACTGTATAACACTGGGGTACAGTACCGGTGGGGACAGGTTTGTCAATGTGTAACACTGGGGTACAGTACTGGTGGGGACAGGTCTGCCACTGTATAACACTGGGGTACAGTACCGGTGGGGACAGGTCTGTCACTGTGTAACACTAGGGTACAGTACTGGTGGGGACAGGTCTGTCACTGTATAACACTGGGGTACAGTACCGGTGGGGACAGGTCTGTCACTGTATCACACTGGGGTACAGTACTGGTGGGGACAGGTCTGTCACTGTATAACACTGGGGTACAGTACTGGTAAGGACAGGTCTGTCACTGTATAACACTGGGGTACAGTACCGGTGGGGACAGGTCTGTCACTGTATAACACTGGGGTACAGTACAGGTGGGGACAGGTTTGTCACTGTATAACACTGGGGTACAGTACCGGTGGGGACAGGTCTGTCAATGTGTAACACTGGGGTACAGTACTGGTGGGGACAGGTCTGCCACTGTATAACACGGGTCCAGTATGGGTGGGGACAGGAGATGTCACTGTGTGACACTGGGGTACAGTACTGGTGGGGACAGGTCTGTCACTGTATAACACTGGGGTACAGTACTGGTGGAGACAGGTCTGTCACTGTATAACACTGGGGTACAGTACTGGTGGAGACAGGTCTGTCAATGTATAACACTGGGGTACAGTACTGGTGGGGACAGGTCTGCCACTGTATAACACGGGTCCAGTATGGGTGGGGACAGGAGATGTCACTGTGTGACACTGGGGTACAGTACTGGTGGGGACAGGTCTGTTATTGTATAACACTGGGGTACGGTACCGGTGGGGACAGGTCTGTCACTGTATAACACTGGGGTTCAGTACTGGTGGGGACAGGTCTGTCGCTGTGTAACACAGGGGTTCAGTACTGGTGGGGACAGGTCTGCCACGTATAACACTGGGGTACTGTACTGGTGGGCGCAGGTTTGTCACTGTGTAACACCGGGGTAGAGTACCGGTGGGGCAGGTCTGTCACTGTATAACACTGGGGTACAGCACTGGTGGGTCAGATCTGTTACTGTATAACACTGGGGAACGGTACGGGTGGGGGGCGATCTGTCACTGTATAACACTGGGGTACAGTATGGGTGGGGACAGGTCTGTCACTGTATAACATGGGTACAGTATGGGTGGGGACAGGTCTGTCACTGTACAACACTGGGGTACAGCACAGGTGGGGACAGGTCTGCCCCTGCATGACACTGGGTGGGACAGGTGTGTCACTGTATAACACTGGGGTACAGTGCAGGTGGGGACAGGTCTGTTATTGTGTAACACTGGGACACGGTACCGGTGGGGACAGGTCTGTCACTCTATAACAATGGGGTACGGTACTGGTGGGGACAGATCTGTCACTGTATGACACTGGGGTACACTACAGGTGGGGCCAGGTCAGTCACTGTATAATACTTGGGTAGCGTACCGGTGGGGACATGTCTGCCACTCTGTGACACTGTGGTACTTTACTCAGACTGTAGTAAGGGAATGGAACGCTTTGCCTGCAACGGTAATAGATTTGCCAACTTTAGTTACATTTAAGTCGTCATTGGATAAGCATATGGATGTTCATGGAATAGTGTAGGTTAGATGGGCTTGAGATCGATATGACAGGTCAGCACAACATCGAGGGCTGAACGGCCTGTGCTGTGCTGTAACGTTGTATATCTATATATCTGTATGTTTCTACAGTACTGGTGGGCACAGGTTTCTCACTGTGTAATACTGGGTTTCAGTACTGGTGGGGACAGGTCTGTCACTGTTTAACACAGGGATACAGTGCGGGTGTGGACAGGTCTGCCACTGTATACCACTGGGGTACAGAACCGGTGCAGATGGAGCTGTCGCTGTATAACACTGCGGTATAGTACAGGTGAGCAAAGGTCTGTCACTGTAGAACACTAGAGTACAGTTCAGGTCGGGACAGGTCTGTCGCTGTATAACACGGGTCCAGTATGGGTGGGTACAGGTCTGTCACTGTATAACACAAGGGTACAGTACCGGTGGGGACAGGTCTGTCACTGTATAACACTGGGATACAGTACTGGTGGGGGCAGGTCTGTCACTGTATAATACTGGGGTACAGTACTGGTGTGGACAGGCCTGTCACTGTATAACACTGGGGTACAGTACTGGTGGGGACAGGTCTGTCACTGTGTAACACTGGGGTACAGTACTGGTGGGGACAGGTCTGTCACTGTATGACACTGGGGTACAGTACTGGTGGGGACAGGTCTGTTATTGTGTAACACTGGGGCACGGTACCGGTGGGGACAGGTCTGTCACTCTATAACACTGGGGTACGGTACTGGTGGGGACTGTATGACACTGGGGTACACTACAGGTGGGGCCAGGTCTGTCACTGTATAATACTTGGGTAGAGTACCGGTGGGGACATGTCTGCCACTCTGTGACACTGTGGTACTTTACTCAGACAGTAGTAAGGGAATGGAACGCTTTGCCTGCAACGGTAATAGATTTGCCAACTTTAGTTACATTTAAGTCGTCATTGGATAAGCATATGGATGTTCATGGAATAGTGTAGGTTAGATGGCCTGAGATCGATATGACAGGTCAGCACAACATCGAGGGCTGAACGGCCTGTGCTGTGCTGTAACGTTGTATATCTATATATCTGTATGTTTCTACAGTACTGGTGGGCACAGGTTTCTCACTGTGTAATACTGGGTTTCAGTACTGGTGGGGACAGGTCTGTCACTGTATAACACTGGGGTACGGTACCGGTGGGGACAGGTCTGTTATTGAATAACACTGGGGTACAGTACAGGTGGGGACAGGTCTGTCACTGTGTAATACTGGGGTACAGTACAGGTGGGGACAGGTCTGTTATTGTATAACTCTGGGGTACAGTACAAGTGTGGACAGGTCTGTTGCTGTATAACACTGGGGTACAGTACAGTTGGGGACAGGTCTGTCACTGTGTAACACTGCGGTACAGTACAGTTGGGGACAGGTCTGTCACTGTGTAACACTGGGGTACAGTACAGGTGGGGGCAGGTCTGTTATTGTATAACACTGGGGTACGGTACCGGTGGGGACAGGTCTGTCATTGTATAACACTGGGGTACAGTACGGGTGGGGACAGGTCTGTCACTGTATAACACTGGGGTACGGTTCCGGTGGGGACAGGTCTGTCACTGTGTAACACTGGGTTACAGTACTGGTGGAGACAGGTCTGTCACTGTATAACACTGGGGTACAGTATTGGTGGGGACAGGTCTGTCACTGTATAACACTGTGGTACAGTACCGGTGGGGACGGGTCTGTCACTGTATAACACTGGGGTACAGTACTGCTGGGGACAGGTCTGTCACTGTATAACACTGTGGTACAGTACCGGTGGGGACGGGTCTGTCACTGTGTAACACTGGGGTACAGTACAGTTAGGGACAGGTCTGTCACTGAATAACACTGCGGTACTGCTCTGGTGGGGACAGGTCTGCCACTGTATGACACTGGTTGGGACAGGTCTGTCACTGTGTAACACTGGGGTACCGTACTGGTGGGGACAGGTCTGTCACTGTATAATACTTGGGTACAGTACCGGTGGGGACATGTCTGCCACTCTGTGACACTGTGGTACTTTACTCAGCGAGTATTAAGGGAATGGAACGCTTTGCCAGCAACGGTAGTAGATTCGCCAACTTTAGTTACATTTAAGTCATCGTTGGATAAGCATATGGATGTTCATGGAATAGTGTAGGTTAGATGGGCTTGAGATCGATATGACAGGTCAGCACAACATCGAGGGCCGAACGGCCTGTGCTGTGCTGTAATGTTGTCTATCTATATATCTGTATGTTTCTACAGTACTGGTGGGCACAGGTTTCTCACTGTGTAATACTGGGTTTCAGTACTGGTGGGGACAGGTCTGTCACTGTGTAACACAGGGATACAGTGCGGGTGTGCACAGGTCAGCCACTGTATACCACTGGGGTGCAGTACTGGTGGAGAAGGGGCTGTCGCTGTATAACACTGCGGTATAGTACAGGTGGGCAAAGGTCTGTCACTGTAGAACACTAGGGTACAGTTCAGGTCGGGACAGGTCTGTCGCTGTATAACACGGTCCAGTATGGGTGGGGACAGGTCTGTCACTGTATAACACTGGGGTATAGTACTGGTGGGGACTGATCTGTCAGTGTGTGACACTGGGATACAGTACTGGTGCGAACAGGTCTGTCACTGTGTAACACTGAAGTACACTACGGGTGGGGCCAGGCCTGCCATTGGACACTTGGGTATAGTACAGGTGGGGACAGGTATGTCACTGTATAACACTGGGGTACAGTACTGGTGGGGACAGGTTTGTCAGTGTATGACACTTGGCTACAGTTCTGGTGGGGATGGGTCTGTTGCTTTATAATGCTGGAGCACAGTCCTGGTGCAGCCAATCTATTACTGTGTAACACTGGGGTACAATATGGGTGGGGACAGTCTGTCACTGTATAGCACTGGGGTGCAGTACTGGTGGGGCAAAGCCTGTCGCTGTATTACACTGGTGAACATAACTGGTTGGGACAGGTCTGTCTCTGTGTAACACTGGGCCACAGCACTGATTGGGACCTCTCTGTCACTGTGTAACACCAAGGGACAGTACTGCTGAGGACCAGTCTGTCACTTTAAAACACTGTGGAACAGTACTGTTGGGGACAGGTCTCTCACTGTATAACCCTTGGGGCGCAGTACTGGTGGGGACAGGTCTGTCATTGTTGAACACTGGGGGACAGGTGTGTCGCTGTATAATGCTGGAGTACAGTACTGGTGGGGATAGGTTTGTCGCTGTATGACACTGGTGTACAGAACTGGTGGGGACAGGTCTGCCTCTGTTTATCATTTGGGTGCACTTCTGGTGTGGACAGGTCTGTCACTGTATAACACTGGGGTACAGTACCGGTGGGGACATGTCGGTCACTGTATGACACTGTGGTACAGTACTGGTGGGGACAGGTCTGTCAGTGTGTGACACTGGTGTACAGTACCGGTGGGGACTGGTCTGTCGCTGTATAACACTGGGGTACAGTACCAGTGGGGACCGGTCTGTCACTGTGTCACACTGGGGTACAGTACCGGTGGGGACTGGTCTGTCACTGTGCAGCACTCGGGTTCTGTCCTGGTGGGGACAGGTGTCTCTCTTTATAAAACTGGGATATCGTACTGGTCGGGACCGGTCTGTCACTGTATAACACTGGGGTACAGTACGAGTGGGGACAGGTCTGTCACTGTATAACACAGCGGTACAGTACAAGTGCGGACAGGTCTGTCACTGTATAACGCTGGGGTACAGTATGGGTGGGGACAGGTCTGTCACTGTATAACACTAGGGTACAGCACTGGTGGGGACATGTCTGTCGCTGTATGACCCTCGGGTGCAGTCCCGGTGGGGGCTAGTCTGTCACTGTATAACACTCGGGTACAGTACCGGTGGGGACGGGTCTGTCACTGTATAACACTGGGGTACAGTGGGGGCATCTCTGTCACCTTGCAGCCCTGGGGTACAGTACTGGTGGTAACATGCCTGTCATTGTGTTACGCTGGGGTACAGTACCGGTTGGGACACGTCGGTCACTGTGTAGCACTGGGATACAGTGCTGGTGGAGACAGGTCTGTCACTGTATAGCACTGGGGAACAGTACCGGTGGGGACATGTCGGTCACTGTATGACACTGTGGTACAGTACTGGTGGGGACAGGTCTGTCACTGTATAACACTGGGGTACAGTACCGGTGGGGACAGGTCGGTCACTGTATAACACTGGGGTACAGTACAGGTGGGGACAGGTCTGTCACTGTATATCACTGCAGTACAGTATGGGTGGGGACAGGTCTGTCACTGTATAACACTGGGGTACAGTACTGGTGGAGACAGGCCTGTTAATAGATAATGCTGTGGTATTGTACTTGTGATCGGTCTGCTGCTGCACAATATTGCAGCACAGTGATGATTGCGACAAGTGTTTTTCTATTTCTGTTTGGGATACCGTACCTCTATCAGTCACATTTTTGAACACACAATTTGTTTGGGAATGGCTCACTGTTTCACTGTATGAAACTGGGTTGCCGCACTTTAAATTTTTACTTGCGTCTGTTTAGTGGGGCAAATCATCCTGTTCGGTGTAGACCTGATAAGTTTACCAATCATCTTTGCGTTGATAATTATTGATCTAAACTGTATTACATTGGGTTTGACACTGCTGGGTGCAGATCTGTGCTTGGTTAAAACAAATGTGTACTGCTGGTGAAGACACTTGTGCCTCTAAATAAAACTGGCCTTGCGTCCTACTGGTGTAGGTCTGTCACAGTTTCATGCTGGGATTTCGTCCCCACTGAAGCAGTTTGAGTCCGGTATAATACTGTTGTCCGTGATTTGGTGTTTCACGTCTGCCATTGTGTAGTACTGGTGTTCTTTACTCTTAGGATAGGTCTCTAATTGTATACCAGGTGGTTACAGTACTATTGGGGACACCTCTGTAACTGTGTAATACTGAGTATTGTACTGGTAGAACAGCCTGCTGCTATACAACACCAGGGTAAAGTTGTCATCAGAGATCATGGGAACTGCAGATGCTGGAGAATCCGCGATACTAAAGTGTGGAGCTGGATGAACACAGCAGGCCAAGCAGCATCTCAGGAGCACAAAAGCTGACATTTCAGGCCTAGACCCTTCATCAGAAATTTTATTTTCTGATGAAGGGTATAGGCCTGAAACATCAGCTTTTGTGCTCCTGAGATGCTGCTTGGCCTGCTGTGTTCATCTAGCTCCACACCTTGTTATCCAGGGTAAAGTAGTGTTTGGGACAGGCCTGAAGGGAGGACTCTTTTTGCTGTAACACACTAGGTTACATTCAGATTGTGAAATGTCTGCAACTCTTTTACATTTGTGGTGAGTGTAGATCTGTCACTCTATAGCACTGTGGTATGGTACGAGTTGGGACATGTGTTGTCACTATATAATCACATGTAAAGTAATGGTGTGGACAGGTTTGTTGTTGTGTAATACTTGGGTATTGTATTTATGGATAAACCCTTTTGTCCTCTTCTGCTAAATCTTTTTCATCCCTCAGTCCTGTGACACTTGACCTGCCATTTCATCCAGTTCTCATTTGAGGATCTTCATTGTGTTATCAAACCCCTCCGAGGTATTGTCAGCCTTATCTATCGACCTTCCTCTGATCATTCAAGTTTTGCAGAACACCATGTTGTTCAGCCTCAGCATTAGTTGCCATGCTTTTAGCTTTTGATGCTGTCAGTCCTGAATTTCTCTCCTGCAATCTGTTTATCTGTCACTTCACTGCTTAAACCCTGTTTGACAAAGCTTTTGTGGCTCATTGTCATATGTTGCTGCTAATCACTTTTGTGAAGCATGCAGGGTGATAAATAAATGCATGTTGTTTGTTGTAGAATGATTGGAGTTATGAATATGGGTGACAAATTTTCTGACTCTGACTGGAAAATAGAAGTTATGGGACTGTTTTAACAGTCAAAAGCACTCGAGCAGTATTTGATATTTGAAGATCAAGTTGGGTTATGTGGTGTACACTTTAGCTTCACAAGCTTGTAGCTTTTAGGAGCAAAGCGGTCGATGCTTTGAGACAGAGTGGCACCAGGAGTCTTTTGAGTTAAGGAAGCTGTTTGATGATAGCCTTCAAGATAATAAAGTGTGAAGCTGAATGAACACAGCAGGCCAAGCAGCATCTCAGGAACACAAAAGCTAACGTTTCGGGCCTAGACCCTTCATCAGAGCTCTGACGAAGGGTCTAGGCCCGAAACGTTAACTTTTGTGTTCCTGAGATGCTGCTTGGCCTGCTGTGTTCATCCAGCTTCACACTTTATTATCTTGGATTCTCCAGCATCTGCAGTTCCCATTATCACTGATGATAGCCTTCAGATTGGTTCAGCAGCAGTTTGTTGAAGACCTCTGCGAGTGCAGTGCGCTGAAAGATTCCCAGACGCCTGCAAACAAGAAGCATTTCTCACCAGCTTGCTCGGTGGAAAAACAGGTCAAAAACTGAAGATTCTGCAAAGAAATATTTTTATTACCAGATAAAGAATAGGCTCTCAGCTGACGAATCAAACCAAAACTCTGTAGACAACAACTAGTCACTGTCTCTTAAACAAAAAGTAACTGGTTATCTGATTAGTGACTCACCTTTCATGTACCTCCCTCTAAAGTATGTTTCTTGTCTTCGTTGTTTCACGTGTAGTCAGCATGAGTTTGTTGAGCAGGTCTGGCAGCAACTGCAGAGAGAGTTTGAGGTCAAATTTTTAGTCACCTGTACAGAACAGTGGGCTTGGAGTCTTGTCTAGAAATATGTCCAAGATTCCTGAAGGCGTCTATACAGTGAAGATGTGATTAAGGAGACATTCAGATACTTTTCTTTATTGACTGAGACGCCGAAATTTTACCAGAATTGTATAATACACCATTTTGACCAAAGCTTACAGTTCTTGTCACCACTGTGCAGGAAGGATGTGATCACAGTTTGGAGATACAAATGGGATGTAGAGGATGTCTCCAAGATTGACAAATTAAGCTGTGAGGAAAGATTGAACAGACTAGGTTTGTCTTTCTGTACACAGAGGAGGCTAAGGGAACATTTATTATAGTGGATAAAATTGCAAGGGACCAGCAAAATGTGGAGAGGGCAGAAACTAGGGCAGAAACAGAGGGCAGAAACTAGCATTAGAACTATAGGAAGCCAGTTTAGCCCCCCAAGTAAATGCTTTCATGGCTGAAGGGCCTGTTTCTGTGTGACTCTATGGCTGTTCCATTTATTTATCTTAGCCCCAGAACCCATAATACTTCAGGTTAATGCAATCAGTCTTTAATTTAAAATTCACAGTGGATCTAATGTCAGTTGCCATTTGCAGAAGCAATTTCCAATCTTTTCTACCCGTTGTGCATAGAAACACTTCCTAATTGTGTTCCTGAAAACTCTGGCTCAATCTTTTTTTCGTTACATACTCTATTCAGATTCTGTCCCTGCCCCCCAAACTGAAATAGTTTCTCTCTACATATTCCATCCAGTCTTCCATCCTTTAGTATCTTGAAAATGTTGGTCAAATCACTCCATAACCTTGTAGACTCTGGGAAATGCAGTTTGTTGTAATTACTGCTTAGGTTTCTGGTAATTCTAACGATACTGGGGGAGTTGGTGAGATGTGACCGAGGAGGATTCTGGAAGAAGCCAGTTCAGTCACCATGACTGAGAAGGGGATGACGGGCATAGGCTTGGCTGCTCAGGAACCATGTTTGCAGACTAGGTGTATAATGTTTGAAGAGAGAGATAGAGTATGTACTTTTTATAGTTGTAGTCTGCTAGGAATAGAGAGCAGGAGTGAGAGACCTGAGTTTGGTGACTAGTTGTGTAATCAGTTCCTTCATTGTTGTCTGTAATTGATAACATTCAAAATGGCAGGAGAACTTGGCCTGGTGGAATGCTCCTCCTGCAAAACATGGGAAATCAGGGACTCTTTCAGTGTCCAGGCTGACCCTGTAGGCAGAAAGTGTGTTCAGCTGCAGTTCCTAATTTGCCACATGGAGGGCCTGGAACTGCAGGTGGACTCAGTTAGGTAGCATCTCTGAGACTGAGAATATTGTGGATTGCACGTTTAGTGAGCATGTTCTGGCAGCAACTGCAGTAAGGGCCACACGGGCAGAGAAGAGTTGGGTGACCACCAGGAAGGTAAGTAAGCATGGGTAGGCAGTGCAGGAGACTCCTGTGGTCATTCCCCTCTCAAACAGTTGGTTACTATTGGTGGTTGTGGCTCGTGGGAGGTGGGAAAACAGCAGTCGTAGCCAGATCAGTGGCATTATGACTAGCACTGTTGTACAGCAGGGAGGATCAAAGTGTAGGTGAGCAGAAGTGATAGCGATTCTATAGTCAGGGGCACGGGTGTTCCTGTGGCTGTGAGCAAGACACCAGGATGGTCTGTTGCCTCTCTGATGTCCCTGAATGGGCACAAGATATTCAGAAGGGGGTGGGTGAACAACCAGAGGTTGTGGTCCATATTGTTACCTACAACCTTGGCATGAGATCCTGTAAAGGGAGTTGGGTAGGAAGTTGAAAAGCAGGATGTCTGTGGTTGTAATTTTGGGATTACTTCCTGTGCAAAGTGCCAGTGAGAGTAGGAATGAGAAGATCCTACTGTTAAATACGTGGCTAAAGTGCTGGTGTAAGAGGGAAGCCTTCAGGTATGTGAATCATTGGATGTCTCCAGGGCAGGTGGGACCCGTACAAGGAGGATGGGTTGCACCTAAACTGCAAGGGGCACCAATATCCTGGCAGGGAGGCTTACTAGTGCCACTCAGGAGGGTTTAACTAGTGTGACAAGGGGTGGGTACCAGAGCAGTAGGACAACAAGTAAAGTGTCTGTGGAGGAGTCAGAGACTAAGGCCTGCTAAGCTGAGAGGAAGAACAGCCAGAGGGAGATTGCTGAACATGACAGTACTGGCAATCTGAAGTATATTTGTTTTAATGCAAGGACAGGTAAGGCAGTTGAACTTAGAGCGTGGATTAATACATGTAATTGTGAAGTTGTAGCTATTACAGAGACTTGGTTGAGAGGGCAGACAAGACCTGCTGTTAGAGATGTAAAGAGGTGGGGGAGTTACGTTACTGAAAGGGAAGGATATCACCACTGTACTGAGGGAGGACACCTTGGAAGGCTCATCTAGCAAGGTCATTTGGGTAGAGTTCAGGAGTCACTTTGATGAAATTGTTCTACAGACTTCCCGACAGTCAGCTAGTAATAGAGGAACAGAGATGTAGAAAGATTATGGAGAAATGTAAAAACAACAGCGTTGTTCTTGTGGGTAACTTCACCTTCCCCTCCATTGATGGGGACTTGCTTAGAGCCAGTGGCTTGGGTAGAGGAGAATGTGTTAGGTGTGTCCAGGACATTTTTTTCAAACAATATGTAAATAGTCTAACCAGGGAAAGTGCATTGGACCTAGTACTGGGGAGTGAACCAGGCTAAGTGATTGAAGATCTATTCAGGGAGCATTGCAGGAATAGTGACCATAATTCTGTTAGTTTTAAGTTGCTTTTGGAGAACAAAGAACAAACAAAATTACAGCGCAAGAACAAGCCCTTCGGCCCTCCAAGCCTGTGCCGATCCCGATCCTCTATCTAAACCTGTCACCTATTTTCCAAGGATCTGTAACCCTCTGCTCCCTGCCCATTTATGTATCTGTCTAGATACATCTTAAATGATGCTGTCGTGCCCGCCTCTAGTACCTCTGCTGGCAACGCGTTCCAGGCACCCACCACCGTCTGCATAAAGAACTTTCCACGCATATCTCCCTTAAGCTTTTCCCCTCTCACCTTGAAATCGTGATGCCTAGTAACTGAGTCCCCCCACTCTGGGAGGAAAAAGCTTCTTGTTGTTGACCCTGCCTATACCTCTCATGATTTTGTAGACCTCAATCAGGTCCGCCCGCGCCTTCATCTTTCTAAAGTTAATAATCCTAATCTACTCAACCTCTCTTCATAGCTAATGCCCTCCATGCCAGGCAACATCCTGGTAAACCACCTCTGCACCCTGTCCAGAGCAGCCACGTCCTTTCGGTAATGTGGCGACCAGAACTGTACGCAGTATTCCAAATGTGTTTGAACCAAAGTCCTATACAACTGTAACATGACCTGCCAACTCTTGTACTCAGTACCCTGTCTGATGAATGAAAGCATGCTGTATGCCTTCTTGACCACTCTATCGACCGGCGTTGCCACTTCAAGGTACAGTGGACCTGAACATCCAGATCTCTCTGTGATCAGTTTCCTCCAGCGAAGGTCAAGAGTAGTCCTTGCATGAAAGTATTAAACTAGAGGAAGGCTAACGACTACAATATTATGCAGGATCTGGGAAATGTAGATTGAGGATGACCTTTCGAGTGTAAATCCACCTCTGATGTGTGGGGTAACTTTTAAAGACCAATTGATTAGAGTTCAGGACAAGTATGTTCCTGTGAAAATGAAAGATAAGGGTGGCAAGATTTGGGAACCTTGGATGACAAGAAATTGTGAACTTATTCAAAAGTAAAAAGGACGCATTTGTAAGGTTTTGGAAACTGAAGACAGCCAGATCCTTCGAAGAATACAAACATGATCAAGATAGAACTTGAAGAAAGAATTAGGAGGACTGCAAAGGGCTATGAAATGTCTTTGGTAAACAGGATTATGGAAAATCCCAAGCTGTTTTACAAGTGTATAAGCCAGAGGGTGGCTAGGGAAAGGATTGTTCCACTCAAGGACAAAGGAGGGAATTTATGCATGGAGCCAGAGGAAGTGGGCAAGTTCCTTAATGAATACTTTGGATTGGTTTTCATAAAAGAGAATATATGGTGTATGGTGAATTTCTAGAGGGGTATGTTGATATTCTAGAACAGACCAGTATGAAAAAGGAGATGGTATTGGGTGTTTTGAAAAGCATTAAGGTGGACAGGTCCCCAGGACCTGATGGGATCTATGCCAGAGAGGCAGGTGATAAAATTGCTGGGACCCTGTTTGAAATTTTTGTATCCTTTGTGGTCACAGGAGAGGTCTGAGAGGACTGGAGAATAGTCAATGTTGTACCTCTGTTTAAAAAGGGCAACAGGGACAATCTGGGAAATTAGTGGTAGGCAAAATATTGGAGAAGATTCTTAGGGATAGGATTTACTCATATCAGAAGTGACAAGTATGATTGATAAGAGCATAGTGCTGGATGTCATCTATATAGACTCTAACAAGACCTTTGACAAACAGTGTTTTTCTGACTGGAGACCTGTGACCGGTGGGGTTCTGCGGGGATCAGTGCTGGGATCCTATTGATATATAAATGATTTGGAGGAGAGTGTAGGCGGCCTGATTATAAATTTGCAGACAGCACAGAGATTGGAGGAGCTGCAGATAGTTAGAACGTTTCTCAATTGCCCATAGTGTCCAAGGATGTTTGGGTTAGACGTGGGGAAATGCAGGGGTAAGGGTCAGAGTCAGGGTGGGATGCTCTTCGGAGGAGAGATTGGACAAACTTGGCTCATTTTCATTTGAACATCAAAGTATGAGAGGTGATCTGATAGAAGTCTGCAAAATTGTAAGGATATCATGTGCTCGTGCAGTCTTGGTGGGATGAAGGGCCTGCCCCTGTGTTTATTGCTCTTTTACCTTTGACACTTGCTGAGGCATAGTGCCCAGAATTGGTTGCTATGCTTCAAGTATGGTCTAACCAGGGATTTGTCTTGCTGAAGCATGACTGTTACTCCTTTGGATATCGAACCCTTAGCCATAAAGGCCACAAGGGGTGTTGGATAGTTTAGTTGGTTGGACAGCAGATTTGTGATACAGAGTGATGCCAGCAGTGTGCGTTCAGTTCCCTCATTGGCTGAGGATGTTACGAAGGAATCTACTTCTGACCTTTTCCCTTTGCCAGGGAAGACGGACAGGTCAAGGAGGTGGGATGAGGTTAGTAGGTAGGAAATGGAGGTGCGGCTTGAGGTGGGAGGAAGGGATGGGTGAGAGGAAGAACAGGTTAGGGAGGCAGAGACAGGCTGGACTGGTTTTGGGATGCAGTGGGGGGAGGGGATGAGCTGGGCTGGTTGTGTGATGCAGTGGGGGGAGGGGACGAACTGGGCTGGTTTTCCTCATGCAGATGGCCTCAAGGCCCTCTGCTTCTTCCTGTCCCACAGGCCCGACCAGTCCCCCTCCACCGACACCCTCATCCGCCTTGCCGAACTCATCCTCACCCTCAACAACTTCTCTTTCGATTCCTCCCACTTCCTACAGACAAAGGGGGTGGCCATGGGTACCCGCACAGGCCCAAGCTATGCCTGCCTCTTTGTAGGTCACGTGGAACAGTCCCTCTTCTGCATCTACGTAGGCCCTAAACCCCACCTCTTCCTCCGTTACATTGATGACTGTATCGGCGCCGCCTTTTGCTCCCCAGAGGAGCTCAAACAGTTCATCCACTTCACCAACACCTTCCACCCCAACCTCATGTTCACCTGGGCCATCTGCAACACATCCCTCACCTTCCTGGACCCCTCAGTCTCCATCTCAGGAAACCAGCTAGAAACTGATGTCCATTTCAAGCCCCACCGACTCCCACACCTACGTAGAATACACCTCCTCCCACCACCCTCCTGCAAAAATTCCATCCCCTACTCCCAATTCCTCCGCCTCCGCCGCATCTGCCCCCAGGATGAGGCAGCCCATTCCCGCACATCCCTGATGTCCAAGTTCTTCAAGGACCGCAACTTTCCCCCCGCAGTGGTCGAGAACACCCTTGACCGTGTCTCCCGCATTTCCCACAACACATCCCTCACACCCCGCCCCCGCCACAACCGCCCCAAGAGGATCCCCCGCGTTCTCACACATCACCCCACCAACCTCCGGATACAATGCATCATCCTCTGACACTTTCGCCATCTACAATCCGACCCCACCACCCAAGACATTTTTCCATCCCCACTCTTGTCTGCCTTCCGGAGAGACCACTCTCTCCGTGACTCCCTTGTTCGCTCCACACTCCCCTCCGACCCCACCACACCCGGCACCTTCCCTTGCAACCGCAGGAAATGCTACACTTGCCCCCACACTTCCTCCCTCACCCCCATCCCAGGCCCCAAGATGACTTTACACATTAAGCAGAGGTTCACCTGCACATCTGCCAATGTGGTATACTGTATCCATTGTACCCAGTGTGGCTTCCTCTACATTGGGGAAACGAAGCGGAGGCTTGGGGACCGCTTTGCAGAACACCTCCGCTCGGTTCGCAACAAACAACTGCACCTCCCAGTCGCAAACCATTTTAACTCCGCCTCCCATTCTTTAGATGACATGTCCATCATGGGCCTCCTGCAGTGCCACAAGGATGCCACCCGAAGGTTGCAGGAACAGCAACTCATATTCCACTTGGGAACCCTGCAGCCCAATGGTATCAATGTGGACTTCACCAGCTTCAAAATCTCGCCTTCCCCCACTGCATCCCAAAACCAGCCCAGCTTGACACCCTCCCCCCACTGCATCACTCAACCAGCCCAGCTCTTCCCCTCCACTTACTGCATCCCAAAACCAGACCAACCTGTCTCTGCCTCCCTAACCTGTTCTTCCTCTCACCCATCCCTTCCACCCACCTCAAGCCGCACCTCCATTTCCTACTTACTAACCTCATCCCACCTCTTTGACCTGTCTGTCTTCCCTGGACTGACCTATCCCCTCCCTACCTCCCCACCTATATTCTCCTCTCCACCTATCTTCTTTTCTCTCCATCTTCGGTCCGCCTCCCCCTCTCTCCCTATTTATTCCAGAACCCTCTCCCCATCCCTCTCTCTGATGAAGGGTCTAGGCCCGAAACGTCAGCTTTTGTGCTCCTGAGATGCTGCTTGGCCTGCTGTGTTCACCCAGCTCCACACTTTGTTATCCCTACTGTTATTGCCTGGTTAAATTTACACTTTTCAGCACTCCTGTCTCCTTGATTGTACTTCACAGAGTCTTACCATTAAAGCATACTGCCTTGCCTTATTAGTCCTCCCAAAATGGATCAACTGTCACTTTGCAGGATTAAATTTCTTTCCATTTTTGGGAGTTCACAGTACACTCCCACTTTTCTCAGTGGAGAAGCCTTGTGTGGTATCAGCCCTGCTCTCTGCAGTAATTGAATCCTTGATTGTTTTACCCTGTCTCACCTGAAGATACTGTACTGTGCCGTTTTGAACTGTTAATCCTGTCCTTTCCTCCGTGATATCAGTATTGTCATATCTCCGAGTTTGAATCAGCACCCTCAACTCAATTGCCATGCCTACAAGACTACTTGCATTAGAATGTGAGGCCTCTAACCTTGCTGAGCTCACATATGTCTCAACCTGACTGTATTTATTCTGCCTGTCAGACTGACATAGCTTTTCTGTGTAACACTTACTATTCAACCTCTACTTTGTATCCTGTTCCCTTGCCAAGTTAGTTTAAGCATCCCATCCCTTGCTAAACTAGTTTAACCAAACACCATCTCACTCCCCCCCTCACCCCACCCTCCACGCCCTCGCTGACCAGCAGAGCCAGTAACTCCATCCTCAGTAAGCATGTTGGTCTCATTACAGTTCAGGGGCAACCCATCAGATGTTGTGCAGGCCTTATCTTCCCCAGAAGCAGATGCAATAATTCAGGAATCTAAAGCTCTCTGTTGTGCATCACCTCTTCAGACACGCGTTCAGCTGCTCAACCTGCCTATCCCTGTGCTCAGGAGTACATGGCAGTAGGAGTACTCCAGCAATTACAACATTTAAGGTAGCGCTTTTCAATTTGCTCGGTATCTCCCTAAATTCTTGTCCGTCTTTCTTCCCAAGTTATTGGTACCAATGTTAACCGTGACCTCTGACTTTTCACCCTTCCCCTTCAGTATACCTTCCACTGTTTAGAGATATCCTCGATTGTCGGCTTAGGGAGGCAGCACACATCCTGGAGTCACGTCTACAGCCACAAAAACTGTACTTGTCACTGGTGAGTATCTTGGTACTATCGCTGTCTGTCTTTGCCTGACTGCACTCCCCAGAAAAACCACCACTTTCACCTGTTTGTCCAGCACAGAGAAACTGTTTTTCAGTGAGATGTACTGAATCTGACTACCTGCCTGCCTCCCTTCTTCTGACCGTTCATACAGTTGCATTTATACAATCTACAATTTCACAGCTGCTATCAGGGTGTTAGCGGATAACTCCTACAACAGTCTTTGATCCTCTTTCTTTCACTCACCTTCCCCTCTCATGACTTTAGTGGTGTGTTGGCATGCTATCTTCAGCTTGGAAACCTTCTCACCATCCATTGGTGATTGACTGAATCCACTATAAGATGATACCAGGTCACTGTTTGTGCACAAACCCACACGAGGATCTCAGGCAGATTCTTGGAGCTCGTAGAAGGAAATATTTTAATCAGGAGGGGCAATGGACACAAGATTCTTTTATGACCTGCACAGGGCATAATGATAAGTCCAGATATGTCTCCTCCCAGTTTCTGGTCTCTCTCAAGTTTCAGTGCCAGGCTTTATCTGAACCTGTGACTCCTGTCCCAGAGATTGGTTCATACTGGGGAACTGGCCCAAGATTTTGTCTCATAGCTATCACCTAGTGACTTCTCAGAAAACTCATTCATGGGATGTGGGTATCATTGGCTCGGCCAGCATTTTTGCCTATCCCTAGCTGCCTCCTTGAACCACTGCAGTGCTCTGGGTATACCCACAATGCTATTAGGACGGAGTTCCAGGATTTTGATTTAGCGACAGTGAAGGAATGGTGATATATTTCCTAGCCAATATGGTGAGTGTCTTGGAGGGGAGCTTGTAGGTGATGGTGTTCCCATGTATCTGCTGTCCTCCTTCTAGATAGAAGTGGTTGTGGGTTTGGAAGGTTCTATCAAGCAGATAGTCTTGGAGGATTTTTGTGCTGTGTCTCATAGATGCTCTCATTGCTGGTACTGAACATTGGTGATGGAGGGAATGGATGTGTTACCAGTCAAATGGGCTGCTTACTTTGTCCTGCATGGTGACAAGCTTTCTGAGTGTTGTTGGAGCTGCACCCATCCAGGCAAGTGGGGAGTATTCCTGTCTTCCTTCCACACTCCTGACTTGTTCCTTGTAGATGATTGATTTACCATTATGTGTAACGAAGAACAGTGAAAAGCTTTGTTTACGAGCAGCACAGGCAGATCATCGTAAGCAAGGATGTACAGATCAAAAAGACTTAGACAGTGACGTACAGGTTACATTGCACAGGGTGTGCGCGAGGCGAGATCAAAGTTAGCAAGATCAGCATTATTTGAGGCTAAAGAGTCCATTCATCTGTCTGATAACAGCCGGGAAGAAGCTGTTCCTAAACCTGCTAGTGACTACAGCTCCACCTTCAACACTATTATACCCTCCAGACTGATTTCAAAACTGTGTGCCCTTGGTCTCGGCTCTGCCCTCTGCCATTGGATCCTCAGCTTTCTGACCCATAGGCCACAATCAGTGAAGATAGGTAACAGCCCAACCCCCACAGTAACACTGAACATTGGACCCCCCCAAGGACGTGTCCTCAGCCCCCTGCTGTACTCCCTGTACATGCACGACTGTTGCCAAATTCCAAATGAATGCCATCTACAAGTTCACTGAAAACACCACTGTAGTGGAACGGATATCTAACAAATATGAGTCAAAATACAGAAGGGAGATAGAGGGCTTGGTGAAGTTGTGAAATGAGAGCAGCCTCTCCCTCAATTTCGGCAAAACTAAAGAAAGAAAGGAAGAGAACACACTGCTATCTAGATCAATGGAACAGGTTGAGGGTGGAGAGTATCAAGTTCCTTGGAGTGACAATAACGAATAACCTGTCCTGGACTTCCCATGTAGACGTGACAGTAAAGAAGGCGCAACAACGCCTCTTCTTCCTCAGGTGGCTCAGGAAATTTGACACGCCCATAAGGTCCCTCACCAACTTCTACAGATGGTACAGTATGTCCAGGTGCATAACGGCCTGTTGTGGCAACTGCTCTGCCCAGGACAGTAAGAAACTACAGAAAGTGGTGTGCACAGCCCAAACCATTCATAGACTTTATTTACATGGCTTGCCACAGTACTTACCTGGCTAGATCAGTTTAGATCAATGGTAACCCCCAGAATGTTGATAACGGGGAATTCACCGATGATAATGCCATTGAATGTCAAGGGGCGATGGCTAAATTGTCTCTTGATGAAGATAGTAATTGCCTGGTAATTATGTGGTGCAAATGTTCTTTGCCACTTGTCAACCCAAGCCTGGATATTGTCCAGATCTTACATTTGGACATGTACTGCTTCAGTATCTGAGGAGTCACGAATGGTGCTGAACATAGTGCAGTTATCGGCAAACCATCCCTACTTCTAACCTTATGATGGAGGGAAGGTCACTGATGAAGCAGCTGAGGAAGGTCTGGGCAAAGATACTATCCTGAGGAATTCCTGCAGAGATGTCCTGAAGCCAAGATGATTAACCTTAAACAACCACAACAATCTTCCGTGCCAAGTATGACTCCAACTAGCAGACAGTTTTCTCCCTAATTCCCATTGGCTTCAATTTTGATAGGGCTCCTCAATGCCACTCCCTGCCACATGCAAGCACGATGTCAAAGGCAGTCACTCTCACGTACACTCTGGATGTCCACTTGATCTTATGTGTGAGATGACATTAGCTGAGTATAGGATTGAGCTTGACTTGAATTGAATTGTGATTGATCACACTGGGCTCACAGTTAAAGGACAGTCTCTTGGATGGGCGCTAGCGCTTTTCAGTGTTCTATGCCTCAGCACTTTTAGGAGGAAAGTAGAGACAAGTGATGGCAAAGGTAGTGACAAGTAAGTGACTACATGAAACATGAAATAGCCCACTTTAATAGGAACTCATAAAGGGATTCATGTGGCCTTGACATGTATCAAGAGTAGGTATGTGTTTTAAATTGGTCTAAAAGAACAGGAATAGATACTATTTAACCCTTGAAGTCAGCCCTTCCATTGATTTAGATTACAGTGATCTGAATCTAGTGCCACGGACGCAACTTAATTCTGAACTGGCCTCAAGACAGAGAAGTTGGCAAAATGACATACTGCTTTTAAGTCAAGACAAGTTCTATTTCTTAAAAGCTTCCCCCTGCTCTTTTGGAGACATGCCCATAGATATTGCACAGTGAAATGCGCTAACTCTTTGTTTGAACTCTACCTTCTGAGGTTTAAAATTTCTACATCCTAGATGCTTAGGCTTGAGATTGATGTTTAATATTAAGTTTTAAATGCCACAATGTCCAATTAGTGTCTTTCTTTTTATTTTGCAGATGCAAGTGAATGCAAACTACAAATTATTCTTAGAAAACATGTTTTCACAGTTAATTTGCAGTAAAATACCCCTAACGACTAAAATCTGATACCGAGCCGTAAAGCCAGATATTAGGGCAAGCGTCCAAAGGAGTATCATAAAGGAAGAAGGAGAATTGGAGAGCAATGCTCCCATTTCAGAGAGTAGTGACTAGAGGAAACCTCCCTCTTCAAGTTTGCTGTTTGTGGCTGATTTTTTTTAATGTGCAGTTCCTTTCAATAATTTCCTGTGAATGTGCCTGTACAGTATTTAATCCAGAACCATGCCAACACAGTACTTTTCAAGCTGCTGAAAATGCACAGTTCAGCAGGAACATCGATCGAGAAATGCAGAAGGTCTAGAGAGGGTTTTGCAGAATGCAGAGTCTTGGTTGTCAAAAGTGCACTTAAAAGTGGGCTCTGCAAGAAGCCAGAATTAGGAGAGCCCAGGGCTGTAGCAGGCCCGGAAGACATTGCAGGCATAGAGTATCAAATGTAAATTTCACAATCTGAGTGTTCCTGTGAGTGGCAATATTGATTCATAGGGTTGGCATTCTTGCACAAGTAGAAAGGAAATGGTTGCAGGCAGAACTTTGCATCCCCAAATGATGGGTATGCAGCAAGACCTGTGGGACTGCATCTGGCAAGGGTACACTTTCATCCTCTTCTTTTCTGGCTCTTTTGAAACCCTTCTTAAGTTTGGAGTAAAGTTGTTCCATGTTTTCTATTTAACCAGGTCTGGAACATCAAGCAGATGATCAAGCTGACTCAGGAGCATATTGAAGCCCTGTTGGATAAGTTCGGGGGAGACCATAATCCACCCTCTATCTACCTGGAAGTAAGTGCGGATAATTATTAAATACCCTGAGGCATTGGCTGCAATTAGTTGTTTTCTTCTTTAAAATGCAAAAAGGGGACAAGTTGTGAAAAATTCTGAGTGAGATCCTTCATCCACCTAGTGGCCAGATAAAGCTTGAGGGAACAAAGTTGGACAGTCAGTGGTGACACTGCCATTGACATTTACTGTTATAAATGTATAAGGCTGGCAGTGATTGGTATCACTGTGCTGTAATAACTATGACTCTGTCGTCACTACCAAATATGAATGAATTCTTAAAATGTGCCAGTCAGTGATTAAATATTTATTCATCAAGCTTCAACCTGAACCACTTCACTATTCTTTACCTGGTTGTTTTTCTTTTTCAGATGGAAACAAAATCACTGCTAAACTCATTGTAAAACTATGTTATGTTTTCTGTTTTCCCCCAAATGCTTCCTTGCCATAAGGCTATTAACAAAGCCTGTTTCCTCTTGCTTCCTTAGCATTCAGATCTGGAATACATTCTGGTCTGTAAAAACCATCTTGCGTGCATGTTCCCCACAATATTGCCTCCTATACTCAGTCATTGTCAAAGTGATGGAAGGTGACATCGACAGTTTTTTTACATTCATCATTAAACCACTCATTGATGCATCATTTAAATTCCATTGTAGCTTTGGCCCGAGCAGGGACAAAACAACTGAATTGAAGATGTGATCCCTAGGCAGTTTGAAGTAACTGGGAATCTCTCCAGTTTCTGGAGTCCTGCATTACAAAGGAAGATGGTTGTGACTATTGGAGGCAATTATATCAACGCAGGACATTGGCTTCAGTTTTTCCAGTATAATTGCAGCAATGGTTATGGGCCTTGCTTCAAACTCTGTTCCCTGGCAACAGATTAAAATTGTCACTCCATTTGCAGTATTCGTGTCAGATTTGATTCCAAGTTGACCTTTTGACTGTGTATTTGCATCGCCTGTTTCCACCTCCACCACTTTGCTGGCCTTCCTGTTTGTGTGTCATTCCCCCCTCTCAGCCAGTATACTGCTGACACCCTCATCCATGGCTTTATAACTTTTATACTCAACTTTATGGGGATTTGGTGGTATAGTGGTAATGCCACTCAGTTAATAATCCAGGCTAATATTCTGGGAATATAGGTTCAAATCCCAATATGGCAGATATTGTAATATGAAATGGTTAAAAATCTGGTCTGGTGGTGTCCATATAATCGTTGTTGAGTGTTGTAAACATCCATCAACTTCACTAGTGTCCTTTTAGGGAAGGAAATCCCCTATCCTTATCTGGTCTGGCATAACTGCGAATCCAGATCCACAGCAATGTGGTTGACTTTGGAACATCCTATGGGCAATAATTGCTGACTTAATCAACAATGCTGACATCTATGAGTAAATTTTTACTCCAGAATTCTGCCCTGCCTAAAGATACTGTCAAGCAAAACTCTGCTGCTCTTTAACTCACAACAACTCCCCTTGCTCCATCACCCTGTGTGACTTTATGACCTATATTAAATCCTAGTCACACAGCATCTTGATTTTAAACTTATTTTTATTTTCAAATCCTGCCAAGGCCTCACCCCTCGCTAACTTTAATTTCCATCAGTTCCACTCTCTTCAAAGGTAACTGTGCTCCTCTGTTCTGGCTACTTGAGCTTTCCCAGTCATCATTTCTCTACCATTGGTGGTTTGACTTCAGTTGCCTAGGCCCCACATTCTAGAATTCGATGTCGACTACTTACTGCCTCTGTATCTAGCTTTACTCTTTTAAGATGCTTGTTAAAACCTATCTCTTTGAAAAGGCTTTTGGTCATCTGACCTAACATACTTTTGTGTCTTAGTACTATGTAAATTTTAAATTGCTTAATTTGTCAAGTTGGTGTCTTACGCCCATGCATTTTCAGC
This sequence comes from Stegostoma tigrinum, assembly GCF_030684315.1. Taxonomy (NCBI): domain Eukaryota; kingdom Metazoa; phylum Chordata; class Chondrichthyes; order Orectolobiformes; family Stegostomatidae; genus Stegostoma; species Stegostoma tigrinum. The sequence continues at coordinate 2,728,363 of NC_081371.1, read as the reverse complement.
TGTTTCATCAATGACCTTCTGTCTGAAATAACTCCATAGAGGCTGGTATCGCGTCGCTAAGTAACTCTTTATTTACACATGAAAAATCCTTGATACTGGTCCGACTTCTTCAGGCCTAGCTGTCCAAGCGAACAGGATGTCTGACTCTCTCTGTTCATGCCTGTCAGTTAGGGCTCCTTGTTTGGGGCTGTTAACCCGGTCCACCAGGCTGACGTTTTACAATCAATACACTGTTGTAAGATCAGAAGCGTGGATGTTCCTTGATGATTGCAAAATGTTCAGTACTATTCGCTGCTCCTCAGATACTGATGCAGTCCATGTATATATACAGCATTTACCAAACAATGTTTCAGCTTCGGCTAAGAGTTCGTACATGTGAGTTCCAGAAAATTACATCTCTAGCAAGAAAGGATCTAATCACCTTCTCTTGATACTCAATGATGCATCTTCAAAATCTCCTAAAAGTCATCGTCCCAGTGGTTACTATTGACCAGGAACTGAAAAGGGTGAGCCACAGAAATACTTGAGCTACAAGAGTGAGGCAGATACTGGGAATGATGCAGTGGGTAACTCTCTCTCTGCGGCATTTTCATGTATATTGTCCAAGTCAGCAGTGTGATGGAATATTCACAACTTGTCAGCATATGTGCATGAGTGTGAGAACATTCAACCCTGCACAAATAAACCAGCTTGAACAGCACCCATCGTAGCTTAAACTTCTGCACCTTTGGCGTACGGTGGACCCCATCCTGAAGGCGCAATGCCATAACTTACCAACAACCCATACACAGCACCTTTCAAACCTGTAACATGTATTATCTGGAAAGACAAGGGTATCATTCGGATGGGAACATCACCAGCTGCAGTTCTGAGCAACAAACTCCTTCATTCCTAGGTTTCCAAGCCACACTCCATCCTGATTTGGAAATATGTTGGCTTTTCCTTTTCTGTGCTGGGTCCCTCTGCAATACCCTCCTTAACTGCAGTGTGGGTATCCCTGCAGCAAGCATTCAAGAAGATGATTTATCAGGCATCAGCCCCTTGTGAAGTGTAAATAGAAATAGGTAATTAGTGCTAATCCAGCCAGCAATGCCAACATCCCAAGAACAATTAAATAAATTGTGTCAAGGATATTCACTGATTGCCTTTGAGAGTTGGATAGATTTTTTTTTGTGTTTTGGGTGAATGATTGAATTCAAAGTTGAGCATTTTAGAGGGGGAAAGTGCCTTTTCTTGAACTCCACACCCTTTTGAAATTTTTCATTCATAAAGGTGCTAATTTTTGCTCAGGGTTTGATGCCACCGATTTCAGTTGAGCGGCTATGCGTACAAATGGCAGCCAAGATTTATTCTCTTGGCTACTTTCCTTTCCTTTCCTTGCTTGGCTTGTGCAATAGAAAGACCTAAACTGGGATTCAGGGCTGGGAGTTGGCCGGCCAGGCAAGCCGGGGGTTGGCTGGGCATCTCAGGGCGGCGAGCTGGGGGTTGGCCGGGCGCCTCGTATCTGGGCGAACCGGGGGTTGGCCAGGCGTCTCAGGGCGGCAAACCAGGAGTTGGCTGGGCATCTCTGGGCCGGCAAGCTGGGGGTTGGCTGGGCAAGCCGGGGTTTGGCTGGGTGTCTCAGGGTGGCGAACCAGGAGTTGGCCAGGTGTACAGGGATTCTGGCTTGTGAGAATTCCCTTTGATTTTGACCAGCTCAGTTATCTCCTCTACTCAGTGAATGGATTAAATATTCATTCTGGTGCTCTTTTGAAACACATGGTTGGACCTCACTAAAGTGGCAATCCCAGCACTGCATACTTCTGGTCACTGGATTGCAATGTACCCTGTGCTCTTTGCTGCACTGTCCGAATTCACTTGCCCAGGCATCGGATTCCTTTCATCTGCCACTCTTTCTGACAGAGCTGCTTTCTTGCTGGCTAATTCCCACTTTGTAAAATCTCTATCCAGACCCACTCATGTCCTTAGATTGTTGTTCCCAACCCAATTCCTTCACCTCTTGCTTGCTGCCTGTGCTCTTCTCTTGAGCAGTGCCCTACAGAGGCATATTGTTGGGTATTGTGTAGGAGTACTAATCTCTACGTACTAGAAATCTGGTGCTGCTCATGGACCAATTGTCCAGTAACCATCTGAGAGACGGACAAATTAAAAAAAGAATATCGAGGAGGGAAGTGTTGCATGTGTCTCAATTTTCTTTTCGCTTGCAGGACTAGAGTGAAGACTTTGGTTCACCGGCTGTATCTTGGCTGCAAGCCCTCTCAGCTCTCTGGGGTGTTTTGAACACTGTGATGTGTTGAGATTTGGATTCTCACCATTGAAAGAATATGATTGACCTAACCTTCCCATAACCACTGGAAGTACAGTAACATTAGGTTGTTGCTTTGTTATGAGAGGGAATCATAGTGTCCCATGCAGGCTGTTTGTTGCCACATATCTGCAAGTGTGCGTGTGTGTGTGTGTGTGTGTGTGTGTGTGTGTGTGTGTGTGTGTGTGTGTGTGTGTGTGTGTGTGTCTTGATATAGGAGGCAATGGAGAAACACAGGAACTTGGAGCAGGCTGTTCAGCCCTTCGAGTCTGTTCTGCCATTCATCAGGATCATGGTCGATCCTGTATCTCAATTCCATACTCCCATTTTCTCCTCGTATACCTTGAGGCTTTAAAAGCTAAAATGCATCTGTCTCTTTCTTGTGTGCATTCAGTGACTTCATAGCCTTCTGTGGTAGAGAATTCCACCCTGTGAACGAAGATATTTTTCTTCATCTCAGTCCCAAATGGTTTGCTCCATATTTCCTGAGACACTGTCCCCAGTATCAAATTCCCCAGTCGGGGAAAATTGTTCTCTCTACTCGCAGTCCCTCCAGTCCTGTTGGAATTTTGAACATTGCAACTGGATCTCACTCCTCTAAACTCTGATGAATACAGACCCAGTCGAACCTATTTCTCCTCCTGTAACAGCTCAGCCATTCTTGGTGTCATTCTGGTGATCCCCCACTGCACTCCCTTTTAGTACAAATCATCAGCCGTTCAAATCATAGAATCACAGAATCCCTACAGCGTGGAAGCAGGCCATCAGCCCATTGAGTCCATGCTGACCCACTGAAGACCATCCCGCCCAGACATATCCCATCCCTGTAGCCCTGCATTTCCCATGGCTAATCTCCTAGCCTGCACAACCCTGGATACTTTGGGTGAATTAGCATGGCAAATCCATCTAACCTACACATCTGGACTGTGTGAGGAAATCAGAACACTCGGAAGAAACCCATGCAGACACGGAAGAATGCAAACTCCACACAAAAAATTGCCCAAGGTAGACTTTAACACGGCTGTGAAGCAGCCATGCTAGCCACTGAGCAACTATGCTGTCCTTTATCCCAGTATATCCTTTTATAAGTAGGGAAAAATTGTATGTAGTACTCCAGATCTGATCTTACCACGGACTTGTATAACTTTGGTCAGGCATCCCTACTTCTAAACTGAAATCCTCTTGCAACGTGCAAAACTATTCATGAGAATTATTTCTGAACTGAGAGGTTACACCTTGTGATTATACTATGGCTCTTGTCTCCAGGAGAGAAAAAGCCGTAAGGTTTCTTTACTCAGAGAGTAGTAAGGGAATGGAACGCTTTGCCTGCAACGGTAGTAGATTCGCCAACTTTAGGTACATTTAAGTCGTCGTTGGATAAGCATATGGACGTACATGGAATAGTGTAGGTTAGATGGGCTTGAGATCGGTATGACAGGTCGGCACAACATCGAGGGCCGAAGGGCCTGTACTGTGCTGTAATGTTCTATGTTCTATGTTCTATGTTACTCTGGGAATTTAATTGGCTAGATGTGAAGGCAATGTTTCCACCTTTGTGGGAAACGAAAATTAGGGGTCGTAAATAAAAGATTGTTAATGCTTCCCTTGGTAGAAGGGTCAGTAACAAAGGGGGCATAATTTTAAAGTGAACATAGAACATAGAACATAGAACGTTACAGCACAGTACAGGCCCATCGGCCCTCGATGCTGTGCCGACCTGTCATACCGATCTCAAGCCCATCTAACCTACACTATTGCATGTACGTCCATATGCTTATCCAATGACACCTTAAATGTACCTAAAGTTGGTGAATCTACTACCGTTGCAGGCAAAGCGTTCCTTTCCCTTACTACTCTCTGACTAAAGAAACTACCTCTGACATCTGTCCTATATCTTTCACTCCTCAATTTAAAGCTGTGCCCCCTCGTGCTCGCCGTCACCATCCTAGGAAAAAGGCCCTCCCTATCCACCCTATCTAACCCTCTGATTATTTTATATGTTTCAATTAAGTCACCTCTCAACCTTCTCTCTAATGAAAACAGCCTCAAGTCCCTCAGCCTTTCCTCGTAAGACCTTCCCTCCATACCAGGCAACATCCTAGTAAATCTCCTCCGCACCCTTTCCAAAGCTTCCACATCCTTCTTATAATGTGGTGACCAGAACTGTACACAATACTCCAAGTGCGGCCGCACCAGAGTTTTGTACAGCTTCACCATAATCTCTTGGTTCCGGAACTCGATCCCTCTATTAATAAAAGCTAAAACACTGTACGCCTTCTTAACAGCCCTGTCAACCTGGGTGGCAACTTTCAAGGATCTGTGTACATGGACACCGAGATCTCTCTGCTCATCTACACTACCAAGAATTTTACCATTAGCCCTGTACTTTGCCTTCCGGTTACTCCTACCAAAGTGCATCACCTCACACTTGTCTGCATTAAATTCCATTTGCCACCTCTCAGCCCAGCTGTGCAGCCTATCTATGTCTCTCTGCAACCTTCAGCATCCTTCGTCACTAGCCACAACTCCACTGACCTTAGTGTCGTCTGCAAATTTACTAACCCATCCTTCTACGCCCTCATCCAGGTCATTTATAAAAATGACAAACAGCAGTGGACCCAACACCGACCCCTGCGGTACACCACTAGTAACTGGTCTCCAGGATGAACATTTCCCATCAACTACCACCCTCTGTCTTCTTTCAGCAAGTCAATTTCAGATCCAAACTGCTGTATCTCCCACAATCCCATTCCTCCGCATTTTGTACAATAGCCTACTGTGGGGAACCTTATCGACCGCCTTGCTGAAATCCATATACACCACATCAACTGGTTTACTCTCATCTACCTGTTTGGTCACCTTCTCAAAGAACTCAATAAGGTTTGTGAGGCACAACCTTCCCTTTACAAAAGAGTGCTGACTATCCCTAATCAATTTATTCTTTTCTAGATGATTGTAAGTCCTATCCCTTATAACCTTTTCCAACACTTTACCAACAACTGAGGTAAGGCTCACTGGTCTATAATTACCAGGGTTGTCTCTACTCCCCTTCTTGAACAGGGGAACCACATTTGCTATCCTCCAGTCATCTGGCACTATTCCTGTAGAGTATTCCTGAAAGGCAGAAGTTTTCAAGGGGATTTGAGGGAGAGGCTTTTCACCCAGAGGATGGTCGGGCTCTGGAATGCACTGACCACGGCAGTGGGTGAGGCAGCAAATCTCACAACTTCCAAAAAGTACTTGGATGAGGCCTTGAAATACAACATTCAAGGCTATGGGCCTAGTGCAGGAAAGTGGGATTGATTTAGTGTATCTTCAGCAGTACAAACTAATGTAAAATTTAAGGGGAAGCTAGATAGGTACGTGAGAGAGAAAGGGATAGGTGCTAATGTTGATTGGGTTTAAAAAAACGGCTGGGAGAAGGCTGCACTGGGGCAGAAGCAGTGACGTAGCCTGGTGGAGATGAAGGGTTTATTTCATAGCATCGAACCACAGTGAGGTAAGAGTTGATGTTGTAATCTATGCATGGCTGCTCGCCAGTACAACATGCACCTCTATGTCAAAGAAACTGAAATATAAAGGGATGGAACTTATGTGTCAGTTGTATATTTAGAGTACTGTATTCAGCTCTGAATGACACACCTCAGGGATGTTATATCAACTCTGAGGTGCTATTGTGGCAAGGTGGTAATATCATAGAATCATGCAGTATATAGAAGAGGCTGTTTAGCCCATCAAGTCCATACCGCTAAAAGTATATTACTACCTACACTAGTCCACACTTTCCAGCACTGAGCTGTTACCTTGAATGGTATGACATTCCAAGCACTTTTATTAAAAGGTTGCGGTTTCCCACCTCAACTACCCTCCCAGGCAGTGTCTTCCAGACCCCCGTCACACCACTGGGGCGAAATAGGTTTTCCTGTAAATCTCCTGTCTCCCACTTCAAAGTTATGCCTCTTTCTTAATAACCCTTCAACCAAGGGGAAAAGCTGCTTGTTATCCATCCTGTCCATGCCCCTCATAATCTTATACACCTCCGTCTTCTCTGCTCCGAAGAAAACAGCTCAAGTTATCCAGCTTCTCTTTTCACAGCTGAAATGCTCCAACCCAGACAACGTCCTGGTGAATCTCCTTTGTACCCACTCCAGTGGAATTATGTTTGTATCGTTATGTTCTTATCTCTGAGCCAGAGGTTCAAGTGCAGAGGTGTTAAATCACACAGTTTGAATTGGTTGCAACCATGATATGAAAGCAGAGCAGATTCTCTGGAATCTGATACCAGTGCTTAAATGAGTTAAATAATAGGGTGTTAGGCTGGAATTTGTAGCAGAAAGTGTCGGAGAAACTCAGCAGGTCTGTCAGCATCTATGGAATTCCAGCGACGACTCTTCAGAACTGACTGGGGCTGGAAAACAATCGATTTTAATGCCATTGACAAAGGGAAATGGAGGAGCAAGTGGAACAAATAGTGAGGGTATCTAGAACAAAAAATAGGAGATCCGGGTTCAATTAATGAAGAAAAATTTTGGTGTGCTTGCCTTTACTGGTCAGTGCATTACGTATAGGAGTTGGGATGCCGTGTTGCTGCTGTACAGGACATTGATTAGGCCACTTTTGGAATACTGCACTCAGTTCTGGTCTCCCAGAAAGGTGTTGTGATACTAGAAAGGGTGCAGGAAAGATTTAGAAGGATGTTGCAAGGGTTGGAGGGTTTGAGCTATAGGGGGAGACTGAACAGTCTGGGGCTATTTTCCCTGGAGCGTCAGAGGCTGAGGGATTGACCTTATTGGAGGTTTATTAAATAATGAGGGGCATGGATAGGATGAGTAGCCAAGATCTTTTTTCCCAGGGTAGGGAAGTCCAAACTATAGGGCATTGAGTTAAGGTGAGAGGGGAAAGATATAAAAGGGACCTAAGGGGCAACGCTTTCATGCAGAGGGTGGTGCGTGTATGGAATGAGCTGCCGGAGGAAGTGGTGCATGTGGGTAGAATTACAACATTTAAAAGGCATCTCGATGGGTCTATGGATAGGAAGGGTTTAGAGGGATATGCGCCAAATGCTTGAAAATGGGACTAGATTAATTTATGATATCTGGTCGGCATTGATGGGTTGGATAGAAGAATCTAAGTCTGTGCTGTACAACGCTGCGCCTCTATGACTCCAAGGCCCACCTGCTCCAGAGGAGTGTAATAACATCTCTGAACAGTTTGATTTGACAGTATCTAACATAATGGGATTGGAGCTCATGACCTTTAGATTGACAGTGCAGCACCAGAGCCACCACCCTGTCTGACCATTGAGACGCTTTACATATAAAAAATTTTATTGGAATAGAGTCACAGCCATTTTGAGTTGAAGTTAGTTGGACGTCCAAGTGATAGCAGAGTTACTATTGTCAGCTAAACATTGTCGCCCAAAGTCAATGTTGCCCTCACTTTTTCAAAAAAATTTAAATAATTCTTCAGAGAATGTCATCTGTGTGAGAGAGAGAGAGAGTTGGGCCAGGTGTTAGTGATGCACAGATGGAGACTGTGTTTTTTAATTTGTACATGGCATGTGTATTCACTGACTAGATCAGCATTCTTTGCCTGTCCTTAATTTCTGTTGAGTGTTGAGCGATTGCAATTCTTTGTATTTCATTTGGGAATTCATGGCTTTTGTAATTCAATAGTTTACCAATCTGATTTATTTTACTTAAATCTGGAACTTTGTCTTTCTCTCTCTCTCTCTCTCTCTCTCTCTCTCTCTCTCTCTGTCTCTCTGTCTGTCTGTCTCTCTCTCTCTCTGTCTGTCTGTCTCTCTCTCTCTCTCTGTCTCTGTCTCTGTCTCTCTTTTTCTCTCTCTCTCTCTCTCTCTCTCTCTCTCTCTCGCTCGCTCGCTCACACCCCCTCGCTCCCTCCCATCCCCAAACGCATTTCACCATTCCACCCTGCTGTTAAATAAATGAGGAGAAACAGGTTCGTTGAGCAGGAGAGTCAGTAACCAGAGGCCTCAGATTTACATTATTTGGCAAAAGCACCAGAGGGGGAATGTAGAGATTTTTGCTTTCTGCAGAGCGTTATGATTTGCAGTGTAAAGCCTGAAAGGGTAGTGGAGGCAGATGCAATGATAACTTTCTAATGAGAATGGGATTAAAGCTTGAAGGGGAGACATAAGCAGGTCTAGGGTAAAGAGCAAGGGGGTTGGACTCATTGTGTAGCTCTTTCAAAGGCATGATGTACTGAATGAGCTGCTGCTACATGATTCCCAGCTTGGTTAACTAGCTTTGTGATTAAGTGGCACTGACTCTGTTTTCCAACAATTTGCACAGTTTAACATGTTGGTTTGAGGTCTTTAAAATGATGTTTTATATTCGGTGTATGAAACACTGAAAAATCTGCATGTCAGCAGAAATGTATTGGGATGTAAATTATTTTAAATTATTAATTTCAGTTTAGTTTTGCTGAACTATTAAGAGGAATAGGATTATGGTGAGAAGGCAGGTGAATAGCTCAAAGCAAATTGTTGGAAACCTGGCACAGATGACAATGTGCTGCACCTTCCATGCATTAGTACTCCTGTGATTGGGGAATGTTGCTAAAAATGCCCACCACTTCTGTATCGCTAAGTAGCTTGCATTCTTTTCTAGGCATATGAAGAGTACACGAGCAAGCTGGATGCCCTGCAACAACGTGAACAGCAATTGTTGGAATCCATGGGGAATGGTACAGAGTTCCCAAACAGTAATCCCACTCTGACGGAGCTGATGGAGCCCTGCACCCACCTCACTGTCACTCAGAACTCTCCGAGCCTGTTACAGAACCCAAGCGACAGTTTGAGGGCTAACCCCAAATCTCCTCAGAAACCCATTGTTCGAGTCTTCCTGCCCAACAAACAGAGGACTGTGGTGAGTAAAAACAGTGAAGGGAGTGACATGAGATTCTGAGGAACAACTGCAGGCCAACAAGTGGTTCTAAGTTCATGAAGACTGGAAAACTATAAGGTAATTTGTATTGTGGACCTGTGTGGACATAATACAAATATATTTCCTTAACATCACCTACCTGCACCTACTGTAATTCCTAACCCCTTGGAGTTCTTTCTTAAAGGTTGTTTCCTTTTTATTAATTTCATTTTAACATGTCCTTATGACCCTAGTATTCCCCCATTCATCTGCCTGACTTACACCATTAAATGGGACCTCCGTTCACAGCATTAACTGTATCCACTGCCCTCTGCCCTGCTACTAATTGTGTTTTCCTGTTTATCTGCTGGTGCACCCCAAATAGAAGTTTGTTGAACCAAGCCCAAGCCCAAGCTAAAATCAAATCAAACTGATGGATTCCTAAGTTGCAATTTTGCTTATGATTGCTCTGCTTTAATTTACATACACTTTGTGGTGATTCATATATTTGTGTTTAAAGCCTTAATGTATTCGCCGATTGAGTTCAATACTCCTTATACAGAGGCCCCCTTCTTTCTGGGGATTCTTACCGAACAAACTGACTGACACTGCCAGACATTGCTAAGGCAGCCCTTCCCCGTCATGTCCCACATGTCCCAGTGCCAAGATGGGAAGAATGCTCCGGGTCCTTGTTGCTGGGGGCACAGCCTGGCAGGATAGCTGCAGAGTGCAGAGGTTTGCTGCACTGCAGGCAGTCGGGCTGAGTGGATCAGGAGCTGTCAGGAATCCGGTGCAACTGATGACCAACAAAATGAGGAGTAAAGTGACGATGCACAAAGGGCTAAGAATGTTGGTGGGCTGTGATTTTACATTAAAGCATCCAGTCTAGCAAAATAGACCTGGCACTTCCCTCTTCTGTTGTTAAGGTGATGGTGCAATTAACCTATTTATCGCTGCTAAATGTGATTGTCATTTTTCAGTAATGAATAAAGTGACAGCTTTTGTCAGATCACCAGACAGTCTGTGACTATCAATTAAAATTTAGACACTTGCCTCTTTAATCAGTTTGCTACTGATTCTGCTATACAATATGCTATTTTTTGTTACTGACCTCCTGACCCTCTGGGTTTCACTCCCTCTTGATATTTTTCCTAGTCTTTTAACCCTCTGGTTCTTCTCCATCTCTAAACTTGTCTGTCCCTCTCGCCTTCTGTAAGATATCTCTTAAAACCTATCTATCTGACTAAGCATTTGGTTCCTAACCTGATACATACTAATGTGATTCAGGTTCAAGTACTATCCCTGTTGCAGTGAAGAGCATTAGGAATTTTTGCTATGAAAGATTGTGGAGAACAGGGTGGAGTATCTGAAAAGCGGGTAGACAATTTAGTGCTGGGATAGAGAGGAATTTCTTCACCTGTCGGGAGGCAGTGGCATAGAGGTAAATGTCCCTGGGCTAATAAAAACCAAAAGAACTGCAGTTGCAGTAATTCAGGAACAAAAACAAAGTTGCTGGAAAAGCTCAGCAGGTCTGGCAACATCTGTGGAGGAGAAAACAGAGTTAATGTTTCGGGTCCAGTGACCCTTCCTCAGAACTTCCGCAGTATGCTTAAATGTACAATCTTGCCTGACGCTCTGGTGAATAAAGGGAAGTGTAGTGATAATGTCATTGAAATCCAACGAATATACTGGGGACATTAATACAAATCCCACCCTAACAGGCGGTGAGATTTGAATTCCGTACAGTCTGGAACAAAAAAGACGACTAGTCTAACCGTGTCCTGATACCACTGTTGATTGTTGTAAAAACCAATCTAGTTTACTGAGATAACAAGGTGTAGAATTGGAATAACACAGCTGCCCAAGCTGTATCAGAGAAGCAGGGCAGCTGATATTTTGGGCCTAGACCCTTCTTCAGAAAATCAGAAGGGTCTAGGCCCAAAACTCCAGTCTTCCTGCTCCTCTGATGCTGCTTGGCCTGCTGTGTTCATCCAGCTCTACACCTTGTTGTCTCAGATTCTCCAGCATCTGCAGTTCCTACTATCTCTGAAACGATTATTAGTGGTTGCCTTTCCTGTTGTTCAATATTTTCTTCCATTTTAGATTGGAAGTATTGTGTCATTGTCACAGCATTTCAGTGCACATCATTTTCTCAATAATATTTCGACCCTCTTTAAGGTCTTAGCAAAAATGTGTATCTCGGGTTGTGAATGCAGTTGTTCGTTAGCTCGCCAAGCCGGTTGTTCCATGGTATGCAGTCGTTTCATTACCATTCTAGGCAACATCATCAGTGCGACCTCTAATCGGAGCGTTGGTGTTCTGCTCCACTCCAAATTTATATGATCCTCTAGTGTGATGACCTTGGTCATTTCCAATTCCTTTTTTAGCAGCGGTCTGGATACAGAGTCTGTTTCAATGTGTTTGTTAATGGTGTCCTGTGTTGAGAACCAGGCTGCTGGAAATTCCCTTGCATATCCGGTGTTTGCTTGTCCCTGTCAAACTGCTGGCCCTCATTGTCTGTGTGTATCGAGGCAAGTGAATAAAGGTTGTGTCTTTTTACTGCCAGCTGGTGTTGGTGTATCCTGTAAAATGACACAACCAATATTCACTTGTTTCGATACACACAGACAATGAGGGCCATCAGTTTGACTAGGACAAGCGAACATCGGACATGCAAGGGAATTTATGGAAGCCAACACAGGACTCCACTAACAAACACACGGAAATAGACATTGTACAGACCATTGCAAAAAAAACAGAACCGGAAATGACAAGATCCACCATACCAGAGGATCGTATAAGTTTGGAGTGGAGCAGAACACCAACACTTCTATTAGAGGCCGCACTGATGACGTTGCCTAGAATGGTAATAAGACGTCTGCACACAATGGAACAACCGGCTCGGTGAGCTAACAAACAACTGAATATCTCAACCCTCCGTGCAGGTGAAGGGGTGTTCATTTTGATGAGCATGCAAGATTATACTGAAGGGGCATATTTTACACAACATTCCTGGAAGCGGTCTTTCACTGTGGCCTCTGTTGGTACTTCCGATGCTGAGTCTTTTAATCTGCAGGATGGAGTGTGAAATTTGAGCCGGACTCTCAAAGCAGTTGCTCAGATCCTTGAGTAGCTTGCCAACATTGCTTTTGTGACCTGCACTGTAATTAATGGACCTTGGCTTTGGTGGACCAAAAAGGAAAGATGCCAGTTAGTTTATTGACAAGCTGAACTGTTCTAGAATGCTATCCCTGTTGATATAATCAATTAGTGGACATTAACTGAGTTGCCCTGATAGTGATGAGTGCCATCTCCAAGATGCACTGCAGCAAATCACTCAAGCTCCTTTGACAACTCCTTCCAAACCTGGAACCTCTACTGATAAAAAGCAAGAGGGCAGCAGATGAGAATTCCACCATCTGCGTGTTACTTTGGTATACCACTGTCCCTTCACTGTTGCTGTGTTGAAATCCAGGAAATCCCTTCTTAACAGCACTATTGGTGCAAATGCACTTCAAGGACTGTAGTAATCCAATCCAATCATCTACCACTATCATCTTCTGAAATGCATTGAATGCTGGCCCAGCCAGCGATGCCAACATTGCATGAATGAATTCAGAAAAGGTCAGTTTGTAGTCTTTTGAGAAAATAAGAAATCACTTTCCATGCACCGGGATCACCGGCTTTAGCTCCATGCCCAGTTGAGGTGAGTTCTGTCCTACTTGCGAGTGGGTCTTGTGCCCACCTGACAGAGCAGAGTGCATGCTTGCTCTGTGTGCTAGTCGGCAAACCCCAGTTCAAAGTGCTTAAAGGTTACAAATGACTGACTGACTGTCTGCAACATATATGCGTAAGGTTTCAATCAAACCAATCAAATATTTAAACTCAAGTCTTGAATGATCTCTGAACACTTGCTCACGGCCTGCTTGCAGTCAATAATCATTCTGTTCTGCTAGTCAGTTGTAGGCATGATAAGATTTGCAGCAGGACAATATGTCTTCCAGCAGAACTGAAACACGGAATCTCTTTGTAATAATCCATAACTCTGTGACCTCCAAATGTGAATGAGAGAGAAAGTACCCAGTTATTTTGCCTACATTTATTGTCACTGTTTACAATCTTGGCTGAGACTGTGATATCCACAGACACTTTTTAAAATGTGAGGTGAGATCTTTCATTCGGGTAATTGCGAGAGGAGTAGCAACTGGTGCTGTCCATTGGGTATTTAATCCCTTTTTACCTTTTCCAGGTCCCGGCACGGTGTGGGGTGACTGTGAGAGACAGCCTGAAGAAAGCTCTGATGATGAGGGGACTGACTGCAGACTGCTGTGCAGTCTACAGGACACAGGACGGGTGAGTTGTGTACTGAGGAACTTGAGCTGCTGAGGGAACTTGGTGGCACTGGGCTGTGGGGTTAAAGAGATCTCAGCTCTAGAGTGGCATTAAGCAAGGAGTCCCTTCAGAGTTGAGCCCTAATTGGCTTTTGGCTGCTAATCTTCTTGTGAAAAGGTTTATTTAAAATATCTTACCTGGGTGTGAAAGTGAGGGTCAGTTGAGATGCCTCATGCAGTTCTGATATTTAGTCGTTATGGTGTTATTTTAATTTGCAAGATCAGTGTCCCTTTGGTGGTTAGTAGCGTTGTTGTCACCTTGGTTTGTAGTTGGTGGGATCAGTGTTCCTTCAGTTATAGTTAGTAAGATCGAATGTTATGTTGTTTTCATCTAATGCATGTATTGTTTCTTGTTGAGCTGCCATCTCTGGTGTCTTGCTGAAGATACTACACTCTCGTTTGTAAGTCTAAACAAGTTATGGTATATGGGAATCAAAGCTGCGCCTAATCTTGGGTTGATCCATCACCTTATAGCCCTGTCCATGTGTACACAATCTTCCTGAAAATCAGAAATTCAGAAATTTGGCTGATTTTCTTCCCCATCCCTGAGCAAGGGGTATTGAGAGCAGCTGTACACACCTCTTCTTATCCAGAATATCTTAATGCGGACTGATAACTAAAGCTGTGAATTTATAATCCATATTGTTAGTGAGCACTGTTCTTACTGACTGAAACATTGGCCAGATAACCACAAAGCTTATGTCTTGTGCTTAATGGCGGAACTATTGGGATTCTCAAGAAGACGGTGTGTTTTTGAGTTTCATATTCCAAATTAGACACAAATCTCTTAAAAGCTTTGGGGAGCTGCAGTCTAAGAGCAAAGTTTGACCATGGACAAATGACCATGAACTCTTCAAGTGTACTGTACCAAGAGACTGCAGACAACAGGCACTTACCCACAACTCAGTGCTGACCTATTTAATCATGTCTCTTTCCCATTTTAAGAGGATCTTACCTTATTAAATACAAAGCAGTATGATATTTCTATAATTCTTCAGTCTCATTCTCAGCAAATTGATCCAGTCCCTCTTGAAGTTGCTCATTGCAACTAAATGAACCATCAGTGGGGTGTGGTGGTGGGTGTGTCTGTTTCTTCAGCCAGACAAGGATGAATCATTAGAACTCATTGCCGCAGAGGGCTGTGAAGGCCTAGTCATTGAGTCTATTTGCCAGCGATGGGTTCTTGATTAGTAAGTGGATCAAAGGATATAGTGAGAAGGCAGGAGAATGGGATTGAGAAACCTATCAGCCATGATCAAATGGCAAAGCGCATTTGACAGACTAAATTGCTTAATTCTGCTCCTGTATCCTATGGCTCCAATCTTGCTCAAGAATTTTGGACTTGTCCTCCAGTTCTTTGGTCATGATTTGTGTTTAGTAGTTGATTTACACGTTTACACCTCTGCAAAATAAGGGCTGACATGTTTTTATCAGGAAAAAACAATGCACTTACCTTTTTCCAATGTATCTGAACAATCTTCCAAATGAGGATTCTGCAAAGCTCACTCGCTGCAGGAAATCTTGGAGAGATCAGAAGCCCTGTCACCTGAAAGTGGGTCGGGTGGCAGATGGTCAGGAACAGTTAGCATTGTCAGAGTTAAATGGGTTGGGCCAGGCAAGACTTGGGTGTAGGTTGTCAATTGTATCATTATAAGGGTTGGATGAGCACCTTTCCATCCAGCAACTCCTGGGTACCCATTCTGGTGAGTATGTTGAAGCTCTGACTCATGCACAGTGTCAGACTTTTTTAAAGAGAACCAGGGGAATTGCCTTCAAGAGTTCAAACTTCCTGGACAATTCCCATAAGTCAATGTGTTGGGTATTCCACATGTTTCCAGCATGTACGTTCGGTCATATGTCCAAACTCTGATGAGCCAGGCACTGCAAAATCTGGCTCGGGGTGTAAGTCTCCATTTAATTGGAATGGGAATTTTTCAAGGACTTTGTGACTTTGACAAAGTTGAAATAACCTGCATGATCTTTTTTGATCTGTCTGGAATCTTTGACACATTGACCTCACCATCATGTCACAATTTCCTTCAGTCTTCAGTCCCTGCCACAAACTCTGTTCTCAGCAATGAACTCTATCCCTCCCCTGTACAACTATCTGAGGCTGAAGCAGACTGATTGCAATCTTGGTGTTGTGTCTGAGCCCAAGTTCAACTTTGAATCTCCTATTCATGGCAACTGGTCACTAAGACCATTTCCATAACACCACCTGACTCGTTCTGGCTCAACTGAACTGCTGTTGAAACAACAATACCTTCCTTATTTTTAAACATGGCAATTCTGATGTACTCCTGCTAGCTTTCCACATTCTTCCATCTCTAAACGTGGGGTCATCTGTGGTCTCTGTCCTTCCGCATGACAAGTCCTGTTCACTTATCAACTTGGTTGATGAAGGTTTCAATTTTTAAAATGTTCATTCTTGTTTTCAAATCTGTCCAAAGCATCTGCTTCTGTAATCTCTTCCTTCCCTGCAATACGCTGAAGCTGCATTGATCTAATTCCTGCTCTTGGGTATCCCTGATTTTAATCGCTCACTATTGATGACTGTTTCTTAAGCTGACGAGGTTGCGAGCTGTAACATCCTTCCAAAATCCCTCTGCCTCTCTTTTCACCTTTATGATGCATTTTAAAACCTATTTGACAACAGCCCAAATCTCTCCTGATGTGGCTTGCTCCTCGGCCTTTGGACATGGTGTCTGCTATATAAGTGCACATTTATTTGTTGTGAAGGCTTCTCACTCCTTCTAAGGAAAGCAAACTCTCAGATATGATGGAGAGTTTGTAGCACTGAGCAGTAACTTGACATTCAGTGGAAAGTGAAATTATTTGGGGTGTTCACTGGCCACTTGATTGTGCAGTAGATTCTAACAGGTACAAGGAGAGTGGGGCAAACGGCTGTATGCCAGTAGTGACGAGTGCACACAAAAGCCATGCTGGTTAAGTGTGCCTGAAAATGAATGTAGCCATCTGTTGCCTCCACTCCTTGCAGAGTCCAGTCTGGCCCAGTCTGCTGTAATGGTTTGGTGGGATGGTTGCATTGTAAGACAAACCTGGCTGCTCGGACACAGTTCTGTTACTTCCCCTTATCAATTTCAACTATTGCATTGGTAACACGCCAGCAGGTGAAGTGTAATGTTGCACAGTGGAACATTTCAGCCGATTTGTATTGCAAGGCTTGCTGGTTACAGAGGGACAGATGGAAAGGGAACTTGCCATATGCTGGTAGATATCTGAAAGGAAAATGTTTATGTTGAGAGACCTCCAGCTGAGAAAGAACAATCAATTTTCTTTCTGGCCCGTTCTACTTTGAATCCCTGAAGTGAAACCTTGCTTATAGTGCCAGCATTGCTGTACCTGATCTGTACAGCATCCAATCAGTTAGCTTTCCTCAGCAAAGATCTCTGCAGTTCGTTGTCCCTAACTCCTGCTTCAATCAGCTGATTAGCATTGCTGTTAAACAAAAGACCACAGATTTACGTAGCACTTTCAAGCCTGGCACAAAACTAGGAAAAACCGTGATGATGATCCTGATAATCTTCAAATGGGCTTTGGCTGGTGAAATCATTAGCTAAATGACCGATGCAATTTAATGCAGAGGTTTGATGTGATGCATGTTAATAGGAAGGACAAAGAGAGGCAAAACAAAATAAAGAGCACAAGGAAGTGCAAGAACAGATAGGCGACCGGTCTAATGTTCACAGATCTTTGAAGGGAGCAGGGCAGTTTAAGAATTTGGTTAATAAAGTTTAGGAATTCCTTGGCTTTATAAATAGAGGCACGGAGCACGAAAGCAAGTCTATTATGGTGAAGGTCTCAGCTCAATAAGTCTGCTTCCCTGCTCCTCTGATGCTGCTTGGCCTGTTGTGTTCATCCAGCTCTACACCTTGTTATCCCAATTATGGTGAATATTTGTAAAATACAAGTTCACCCTGAACTGCCCAATTCTGGGCAGCACAATATAGGAAGGTTGTGAAGGCTTTAGTAAGGGTGTAGGAAAGATTAACAAGTAGTTCTGGGATGAGGAATTTGAGTTACATAGAGTGGAAGAGTTAGGGCTGTTTTTCTTACAGAAGAGAATGTTGAGAGGAGATTTAATAGAGGTGTTCAAAATCACAAGGTGTCCAGAAAAAGTAGAGAGAGAGAAAGAGATAATGGGAACTGCAGATGCTGGAGAATCCAAGACAACAAAATGTGAGGCTGGATGAACACAGCAGGCCAAGCAGCATCTCAGGAGCACAAAAGCTGACGTTTCGGGCTTAGACCCTTCATCAGAGAGGGGGATGGGGTGAGGGTTCTGGAATAAATAGGGAGAGAGGGGGAGGCGGACCGAAGATGGAGAGAAAAGAAGATAGGTGGAGAGCGGAGTATAGGTGGGGAGGTGGGGAGGGGATAGGTCAGTCCAGGGAAGACGGACAGGTCAAGGAGGTGGGATGAGGTTAGTAGGTAGATGGGGGTGCGGCTTAGGGTGGGAGGAAGGGATGAGTGAGAGGAAGAACAGGTTAGGGAGGCAGAGACAGGTTGGACTGGTTTTGGGATGCAGTGGGTGGAGTGGAGGAGCTGGTCTGGTTGTGTGGTGCAGTGGGGGGAGGGGACGAACTGGGCTGGTTTTGGGATGCAGTGGGGGAAGGGGAGATTTTGAAACTGGTGAAGTCCACATTGATACCATTAAGCTGCAGGGTTCCCAGGCGGAATATGAGTTGCTGTTCCTGCAACCTTCGGGTGGCATCATTGTGGCACTGCAGGAGGCCCATGATGGACATGTCATCTAGAGAATGGGAGGGGGAGTGGAAATGGTTTGCGACTGGGTGGTGCAATAGGTTGTTGCGAACTGAGCGGAGGTGTTCTGCAAAGCGGTCTCCAAGCCTCCGCTTGGTTTCCCCAATGTAGAGGAAGCCACACCGGGTACAGTGGATGCAGTATACCACATTGGCAGATGTGCAGGTGAACCTCTGCTTAATGTGGAATGTCATCTTGGGGCCTGGGATAGGGGTGAGAGGGGAGGTGTGGGGGCAAGTGTAGCATTTCCTGCGGTTGCAGGGGAAGGTGCCGGGTGTGGTGGGGTTGGAGGGCAGTTTGGAGCGAACAAGGGAGTCACGGAGAGAGTGGTCTCTCCGGAAAGCAGACAGGGGTGGGGATGGAAAAATGTCTTGGGTGGTGGGGTCGGATTGTAGATGGCGGAAGTGTCGGAGGATGATGCGTTGTATCCGGAGGTTGGTGGGGTGGTGTGTGAGAACGAGGGGGATCCTCTTGGGGCGGTTGTGGCGGGGGCGGGGTGTGAGAGACATGTTGCAGGAAATACGGGAGAGAGAAATACGAGAGAGAGAAAGGAAGATAAAACTGTTCCTGTTGGCAGAAGGGCTCAGGAGAACTGAGGACACATATGAGGTAAATGAACAAAGGACAAATGACAACAATGAAATCTTTTCAAGCATTATGTGTTTATGAGCTGGAATTTCCAGTCTATGATTGGTGAGGCAGATTCCATCATGGCTTTCAAAAGAGAAGTAGGTAAAGAGAAAAGATTTGCTTGGCAATGGGAAGAGGATTGGTTGGTTGGTTGAGGGGGGGTGTTTCAAGCTGACTTGCTAAAGCAGAATGTCAGTATGGGCTAAATGGTCTCTTCTGTCTGTCATCATTCCATGATTTTCTGATCTTGTATGCAGTATATCGTGGGTTACTTTGAAGACTGCTAGCTTGTTGTGTGGGTTACAATTGCAGCCATATTGTGCTCAGTAGGATGCCAGAATACCAGCTGAGATATCAGTTCATCCTTTTTTGGATATGTTAATTGAGTCACAAAAGTTGTTCAAGAGCCAAGAGCAGTCGATGCACGAGAACACAGTCAACTTGAAGTCTCCCATCCTGATCTGCATACAAAATGCCATTTCTTTATTGTCATTGGATCAAATCCTGGCGCTCTGTCTGCCTAACTGCATTGTATGAATGTCTTCACCACATGGTCTACCATGTTTCCAGAAGGTAGCTCACCATCACCTTCTCAGGAGTAGTTCAGAAAGGACAGCGCTGTGCAGGAATCTTCAAATGTTTCCAATTTATGTGTTTATCAATTCCCTTTGCACAGTTGGAATTGAATCTAGCTCTTTCACCCTTTCATGGAGTGCATTCTAGATCATAATGCAGACTTGAAATAAAATTCTTCTCATCTCACTTCTGCTCTTCTGCCAATTATTGTAAATTTTTCTGTGTTGTCCATTTAGTGATCCTTCTGTCATTGGAAACAATTTCTCCTTACGTTACTTCAAAGTAGTACCATCAAGTGGCCACTGTATGTTTTACAACCCAACGACTCACTTTGCTGTTAGTTCAGACGTAGAGACTCTGGAACTAACTGGCTGTGAGGGTGATTGAAGCAGAGACGATGGATGATTCCAAAAGAAAATTAGATGAGCATTTGATGAAACTAAACTTGCAGAAGTAATGGATTTGAATGGAAGAATAGGATTGTTTGGATCCTTGTCAGAGAGCCATCATAGCTTTCAAGGGCCAAATGACGACCACCTTTGCCTTACTGACTATGATTCGCATGGCATTGAGAAACTAGTGTTGTGTTCTCAGCCTGAGGTGTAGTGTAAAGAGCTGCTGACCCTGTTAATTTGTTAAAAGCACGACTGTGTATGGCCCAGTGTAAAGCTTGCAAAGGCCATTTGAAGGTTATGAGAGGTGTGAGATTTGAATATGCCTTATGTGACTGCATGCTAGTCACTTTAAAACAAAGTGAGGTTACACAGCAACTCTTTGTCAGTCGTCAGCTACTTTGCATGCCTTATTAACCCTGCTCAGCTGCTGCAATACAGTGCTGCTGAGAGTTCCCTGTTTTGAGCAGTTTTTCCAAGACTGTTTTACTGGTAGAGCCAGTGCTGATTAACCCTAACATGCTAAATGTGGGGGGCTGGATCTGTGCCTCCATATGATCAGAAGCCAAACAGTATGTGTAAGGAATTAGATACTCTCTCTACAGATCTGGGGAGTGCAGCTATCATGAACACATTGAAACAAGTTTACACCAGTGAACTGCTTCAGCCTGTCCCGCATTCAATTCTATCTTGACAGGTACATGATCTGCCCAACCTTACTGTATATTGCTTAATAATTCAAATAAAGGTCTTATGAATTTCAATTTTAAAACCAATGATTAATCTAAGATTGCTTACCACTTGTGGCAAAATCCTGTACCATCTTTTGTAAGTTTCTTAATTTCAGCCCTGAAAAGCCCATCTCTGATTTTTAGACCATGTCCTATTCCTGGTTTCCTAAACCAGAAATAGTTCACCTTTGTCTACCCCATCTGTTCTCATTAATATCTTATAGAGTAGTAGAGTCATACTGTGTGGAAACAGTCCCTTTGGTCCAACTTGTCTATGCCAACCAATTTTCGAAAACGAAACTGTCCAGCTGCCTGCATTTGGCCCATTTCCCTCCAAACCTTTCCTATTCATGTATTAATCCAAATGCCTTTTAATCATTGTAACGGTACCTACATCCATCACTTTCTCTGGCTGTTCATATGAACCACTTTGTGTAAAATAAGTTGCTGTCATGTCTTTTTTTAAATCATTCCTACTCTCACCTTAAAAATATGCCCCTAGTTTTGAGCCACCTCACCCTAGGGAAAAGGCACCTGTCATTCACATTATTACTTCAAAGAACAATACAACACAGGAATAGGCCTTTTGGCTCTCCAAGCCTGTGCTGACAGATTTTTGCCCTCCATACTTCAACTGTCTTCACTGACAGGATCTGTATTTCTCTATTCCCTTCCTGCTCGTGTATCTGTCTATTATTATCTACGCCCGTCATGATTTTATAAATCTTAATAAGATCACCCTGCAAACTCCTGTGCGCCACTGGAAACAAGTCCCAGCCTTTTCAGTCTATTTTTATAACTCAAACCCTTCATTCCTGGAAATATCCTGGTAAATTTTTTTCTGTACCCTCTCCAAATTAATAATAATCTTCATATAGCAGGGTGACCAGAACTGAACACAGTCCTCATAAACATTCTGTACAGCCTCAGCATGGCGTCCCAACTTTTCAAAAATCTTAGACTAGGCAGCCCCTTAACTTTCTCAATTACATGAATACAGCCTAGTGTGTGTAATCCTTCCTTATAATTTAGCCCTAATGTGGACAATGTAGTGATAAACCTGTGTTGTTCTACCTGTAAGACTGATGCCTATAATCGTTTGTTGTACTGTGGGGGTGCTTTTCTCAAAGGTTTTGTATAGCTGACACATGACTGCCAAGACCTTGTATCCTAGTCCTCTAGTTAGACTGGTGAAAGCCAGAATTCCATTAGTATTAGCTGAGGAGATGTTGACCTCCTGGTAAAGACACTACAGTAGTAATCCAGAGCCACAGGCTACACTTAAGGAGACACGAGTCTGAATCTGACAATGGCATTAAAATTTGTATTCAATAAAAATTTGAAATTAGGAGCTAGTTGTGGCCAAGTAGCCAATGTCGATTGTCATTTAAAGAAAAACTTATCTGCATCACTAATGGCCTTTCTTGAAGGAAATCTGCCACCCTCACCTGGTCTGGCCTTCAGGTCATGTGGCTCACTCTTAACTGCCTACTTAAATGACCTAGCAAGTTATTCAAATGTATCAAAACCACTACAATGCCTTTAGAAAGAAATCAGGCAAACCATCTGGCATTAACCTGATCTCTGTGAAGAAAAAACAACACCAAATCTAGCCCTATCGTTCTGTTGCTGGATAAAATCCCTGGAACTTGTGGAGTAATAGATTGTGGATGAAAGGACCGTAACAATTCAAGAAAATAACTTCTCAATTGTGAATTAGAAATGGGCAATAAACGCTGGCCTAACCAGCAAGGCCCACATCCCATGAGCAACTCAAAAATATTTGATTTTTTTTTGTCTGTCTGTGACATTTTGAAAATCCATTATACCTAAAATCCCTAGTCTCTTTGGACCCTCGCTGCTTCTAACTTTTCACAGCTTAGAAAATAGTACCTCCTTCTCCCCTTTTCAGATCCACAATGGATGCACTCGTATTTAAAGAGTCGTAGAGTCATACAGCACGGAAACTGACCCTTTGGTCCACCTTATCTGTCCCAGTAAGGTAGATCGATCTGACCTAGTCCCATTTATCCATATTCCTCTAAACCCTTCCTATTCATATACTCATCCTGATGTCTTTTAAATGCTGTAATTGTACCAGCCTCCACCACTTCCTCTGGCAGCTCATTCAATACATTCACTACCCTCTGTTTGAAAAAGTTACCCTTTGGTCCTTTTGAATCTTTCCCTTCTCAGCTTAAAACCATGGCCTGTAGTTTTGCACCCCCCCCCCCCCCCACCCCACAGTAGGAAAAATACCTTGGCTTTTAACCCCTACCATGCCCTTCATGATTTTATAAACCTCTAGCAGATCACCCCCTCAGTCTACGACGCTCCAGGGAACGTAGCCCCATCCTATTCAGCTTCTCCCTTTGCTCAAACCCTTCAGTCCCAGCAATATCTTTGTGTATCTTTTCTGCACCCTGTCATGTTTAACAACATCCTTCCCATAGAAGAACTAAACGCAATATTCCAAAAGTGGCATCACCAATATCCAGTACAGCCACAACATGACATCCCAACTCCTATATGCAATGTTATGAGCAATGAATCAAGTGTGCCAAATGCCACCTTCACCACCCTCTCTTTCTGTGAACCGTGCACCTGCACCCCTGGGTCTCTGTTCGGCAACACTCCCCAAGGCTTACCGTTTACTATACAAGTCCCGGCCTGGTTTACCTTACCAAAATACAACACATCACATTTAACTAAATTAAACTCAGTCTGCCACACCTCGGCCCATTGATGGTACAAATATCTCAGCAAGTGCAGTGGTTCTGTCCATTTAATTGTTCAGAAAAATTGATTAACAAAATTGATGCTCAGTGACTAGTAGGATCAATGTTAATGTCGATAAAATATTGACTTAAAGACAGACAAGCAAGCCTTATTAACTGGTCAGATTTGGAAGATGGTTAACAGTTGTGTTTCCCAAAGGCCATTGCTGCAACCATTTTTTTGATATGTGTAAATGATTTCGATATTGGAATGTAGAGTTGAAATAACTCCACAGAGTTACCCGTCACCAAGTCACAAAGTCCCTGACACTGATCCACTTCCCTCGGGGCCAGCTCTGAGTGAACAGAATGTTTAACTCTCCTGTTTATATCTGTCAGCCAAGTCTCCCTGATTGGACCAGATTAACAGCCCCAATCAGTGAACTCCTGTTCTACCCGGCTGGCCTTATTACAATCACTACAGAGTAAAATTGGAAAATGTGTTGATGCTTGCAAATCTGGAGGTGCGGCTGGGAATGAGAATGACACTAAATAACTGCAACAGGGTCTAGGTAGGCTAGCAGAATGGGCAGCAGAGCGACAAACAAAGGTTAATGCAGAGAAATATGGCGAGGGGCTTTCTAGTCATGAGGAGTGACCGTATAGACCAAATAGTACAGCTCTAAACAGTGTAGGAGCAAGGCCACCTAGACCTTTAAAGTGGGCAGATTACATTGAGAGAGTGGTCAGCAAAGCGCATGGGATCTTTAGCTTCCTAAGCAGTGTTCTTGCAAATGACAGCTGAATAGTAATGCTGAATGTTTATATCAGGTTTGGTTAGGCCACAACTAGAATATCCAGTCTGACTCTGATCACTGCACTTCAGGAGCAATCTGTGTGTGGATAGTTAGGAGATTTACCACTATGTTCCCCAGAATGAGAGACTTTATCTCCAGCTTAGATTCGGGCTGCTGTCTTTGTTTGAATAACATTGATGGGAGATTTGTTTGAAGTTTGCGATGGCAGAACAAGTTTATATGCACTTTAAGGTTTTGGAGCAGATTTGTAGCTCGGGTTAGTGGTATTGAGGCTGGCTGGCTCGCCGAGCTGGTTTGTTGTTCTGCAGATGTTTCGTTACTGTGCTCGGTAACATCCTCGGTGCCACCTCTGATGAAGCGTCGGTGTGTTTTCCCGCCTGGCTTTTAAACTCTGGTATCCGTTGCGATGGATTGCCTCACTTCTGGGTTTCCTCCGTAGCAAAATGTGTTTATTAATAACATGCTTCATGGAGTGCCATGCTTCCAGGAATTCTCGTGCTTGTCTCTGCCTAGCCTGTCCCAGGATCTTGGTGTTGTCCCAGTCGAAGTCGTGGTTCTCCTTGTCCATGTGTTTGAGATGAGTGAGTACTGGTCATCTCAATCCACATGGACAAGGAGAACCACAGCTTCGACTGGGACAACACCAAGATCCTGGGACAGGCTAGGCAGACACAAGCACAAGAATTCCTGGAAGCATGGCACCTCATGAAGCATGTTATTAATAAACACATTGAACCAGATCCCATATACATTCCACTACGGAGGAAACCCGGAAGTGAGGCAATCCATCGCAACGGACTTGAGTTTAAAAACCAGGTGGGTGAACACGCCGACACTTCATCAGAGGCTGCACTGAGGATGTTACCAAGCACAGTAACGAAACACTTGCGGAACAACAAACCAGCTTGGCGAACCAACCAGCCTCAACGTTATATGCACTTAATAGATGCATGGAATTAAGAATGGGGAAAAAAGGTTGGGTATGGGAGTGTCTTGATAGAGTGAATGGGAATGACTTAGAACATGCTGAGAGCAGTAAGAGCAGAGGTGATGAATGATTTACGAAAGAAGTTGATAGAGAGTGAGGGGATGGAATTAATGGGATTGCAGTACAGCCAACTGGCATGGTCTTGATGGGCTGAACAACCTGCTGTGCTGTAATGACGCTATCAAATATCATTTGGTAATTTTATGCTTCACTTTCACTGCTTTCAATCCCGTCTTTCCTTCTGAAAGCGCAAGTTTGGACATATTGCTCCCTATTCTGAGTTATTGATAAATACGGTGAATAGTTAAGGCCCTGAAAGATCCGTGCAAGGCACTTTTTACCACATTCTGCCCATTATCTGTACCCTGCTTGCTGCCACTCGACTAGTTTCCAAACAAGGCCAATAATTTGACATCAATTCCATGAAGCTTGATTTTAGTTAACAATCTCTCATGAGACATTTTTATCAAATGTTGCCCTGAAGTCCATAAATAATATCCATCCTTCAAAGCGATTCTATCAGGCTCATGAGGCAGACATACCCTTTGTAAATCACTGCTGGCTCTCACTGGTCATCTGAAAATTTTCACGGTGATCAGACACTTTGTGTTTAATTATAAACTCTAGCAATGCCTTGACAACAGATATGAGGTAAACTGGTTTATAAATCTCTATTTTTCCCATCTTCCTGTTCTTGAATAGTAGTGTGACATGTTCAGATTTTCAATTTAAAGTAACAGCGCTAAAGTGATGAACTTTGCAACTATAGCTAGGACATTTTCAGTGTTCTCCTCTGCTTCCAAGGCCTTTCCTATTCCTTCATGAGCCTGAATTAGTTTGAGTGCTCCGTGAAATTACTCCCTGAACATCTCCATTCCTTACAGCATGCCTGAAACTCTTGCCTCTTTCATCAAGCAATTTTTTCATCCATCCAGATATCTCTGTTATCTTATGCAACCCTGAAAGGAAATGGTGGACAACTGGTTTAGCCATCCTCTACCAGATCCACTTGGATGACTTAAAATGCTTCCAGGTTCCTGTGACATCTGGTAAGACTGCTCACCATTCCAGGATCACCCCGGAGTACAAAGAGAGCTCTCAGCTTCTTCTCGTGTCTCATAACCACTCATCTCCAACAAGGATGAGGAGCTCACGGAGCCTCCTTATCACTAATATCAAGACAATCTGGGCAGCTGCCTTTACCACTTCCCTCCCTTACATTCACCTGCCTAGTCAAAATTTTTTTTATACTCCTGTCTGCTATGCCTTTCTCTATATTCTCTGCCATCTTCCCTCACACTGTCTTTGAGCTCAACTAGTCTGTGACATAGCCACTTATTCTTTTAATCATATTCCTGCAGGTTTCATTACTCTTCTGAAGACCCAGTGTTAGTTTTCACATGTACACAGACAACACCCAGCTTTATCTCTGCACCACCTCTTTTGCTGCTAAATTATCCAGTGCATTATCTGACATCTAGTACAGGATGAGTAGAAATTTCCTCCAGTTAAGTATTGTGATGACCGAAACCATTGTTCTCTGTCCTCGCTTCAAACTTTGCTCCCTGAAAATCAACTCCATCGTCTCCCTGGCAACAGTCTGAGATTTACCCAGTTTGTTCCCAATCTGGGTGGCGTGGTGACTCAGTGGTTAGCACAGCACCCAGGACCCGGCTTGATTCCACACTCGAGTGACTATCTGTGTGGAGTTTGCATATTCTCCCTGTGTATGAGTGGGCTTCCTCCCACAGTCCAAAGATGTACAGGTGAGGTGGATAAAGGAGTCACATTGGACTTGAAATGTCAGCTCTTTCTCTTTTTCCGCAGATGCTTCCAAATCTGTTGAGTTTCTTGAACCTTCATTGTGTTTGTCCCATATGGTACTCGTTTTGAAATCCATGCTCTTTAAAAAAATTCTTACATATAAATTATGCACCTTTCAATGCACCTGAGAAGAACTTTCAACTTCGTATTCCTCTGTCTTAAAAACAGTCTCTTTACACCTGCCTTTGTCTCTTGACATCTCTGTCTCAACTCAACTGCTGCTAGAACTTTCATTCATTCTTTTGTTAGCACTAGTCATAATTATTTTAACGTATCCCTGACTGATTGCCCATGTTCTACCATCTGTAAACTTGAAGTTATGCAAATCCCACCCCGTGTCTCAACTCGCATCGAGTCCCAGTCCTGAGATGGCCCAGTAGTTTCCAGTCCTTCAAACACACTGCTCTTAAAATTCTCAACCTCGTTTTCCAGTTCCTCCAAGGGTTTGAGCCTTCTTATCTCTGTACAGTTCTCCAATTCCACAGCTTTCTCCGATAACTGAATTCCTATAATTCTGGCCTGTTGTGCACTCCGGTTCATATTTGTCACATTATTAGTGGCTGTGCTATAGTTGCCTGGGCCCCAAACTCTGAAATTCCCTCTCTACACCTCTCCACTTTGCTTCCCCTCCTTTAAAACACATCTTAAAACCCACGTCTTTGACCACACTTTCGGTCGTCTGATCAGCACTTCTTTCTGTGAATGGGTGTTTAATTTTTGTTTTATGATGCTCCTGTGAATTTCCTTGACTGTTGTATTATGTTAAAGGCACTGTATCAATGTTAGTTAGTGTTGTGCGTGACTAGGAAGTTTTTTTTCCTCTATTGAAGGTGCTGTATGAATAGAAGAAATTGTTTCAAAACATACAGACAACTGAATCAAAAGGATAAGTTTTTGTCATTTTCTAGAAGCCATGTGTTAGTATTTTAAAACAACTGGTGACAGGCTTTGCATTAACATCAGTTGTATAGAAATAGACCTGTGTGGTATTGAACCTACTCAAAACATCTTGTTTTGCCCACAGATTGAAATGAGCTAATCTGTTCACTAACCACTGTCCTAATGATTGTTTGTCTACTGATGCAAACAGTAATTTATTTATTGTCTTCATTCTGAGTCTTTTTAAGCTGGGATGGACTGACTGAATAAACAGCATGTTTTTGGACAATCCAAACAAACTGCATATTTTAAATTTGTATGTACTGTGTCTGGATCGCGAATGTTCATTTACACAGATACTAAAAGCATTGATATGAATTTGTGCAGTTCTGAGTTCCTAGAGTGAATGGGACAAAATGAAGTGGATATTTTGGGGAATTATCAAAAATTGCAGTTAACATGTCGTCAGAAATGGAGAACAGGAAAAACATTCTGACTGTAAGAGCTGCTCCATTTTTCAGGTTGTTTTTCATGTTGGAGCTGATTTCCTCGAATTCTAAGGGCAGTAATTACTGTTGTATAAGCTTTTGCATTATTTTGAAACTTTGGGATGCAAAAAAACATCAAAATAACAGCACTTTAAAAAGGAAGAAAGACAAAGGTAGTGCCCACATAGGATGTGATTCAAATGGAGTCTGAAGCCTATCTGACCCAGCAGTGAGTCTGCGCAGCTGCTGCCTTTGCTGTTTGGTTTCAAATATCTTTAGACATCAGAGTTCATTCTAAGAAAAATAAACAAACAGCGAAATTCACAGCTGACCTTGGAGAAACCTGTGTGTGGGAGCTCACGGCAAGGGACCAGTTAACCACCTTCTAGATTTTCTTCTATAAATCTACAACTGTGAGTAGAGTGGGTTTTTTTTATTGAGATCTATCTCTTGATTAAACTTTTAAAAATATAAAAACATAGGTACTAAACTAGCGGTGTTTTTAGAGTAGTAAGACTGGGCTATTTTCTGTAGATTGTTTAAGTTGTAAAGATGACCTTTAGTAGAGTGATGTGCTCTTCCTGTTGGATGTGGGAGATTAGGGAGAGTTTCCGTATTACTGATGATTATGTCCGCAGAAAGTGTGTTTGGTTGCGAATCCTATTGGATCGCATGGATTCGTTGGCGCAGCAGTGAGAAGAAATGAGGAATTTACAGGAGCTTGGGCTGTGTTGGACAGCAGTTTCAGGAAGGGAGAAAAATTGCAGATACAGTGAGGTAGATGGGTTACTTACAGAAAAGGTAGGAGAGGTAGGCAGGTCAGTCCATCTCAGCTTAAAAAGACTCAGAATGAAGACAATAAATAAATTACTGTTTGCATCAGTAGACAAACAATCATTAGGACAGTGGTTAGTGAACAGATTAGCTCATTTCAATCTGTGGGCAAAACAAGATGTTTTGAGTAGGTTCAATACCACACAGGTCTATTTCTATACAACTGATGTTAATGCAAAGCCTGTCACCAGTTGTTTTAAAATACTAACACATGGCTTCTAGAAAATGACAAAAACTTATCCTTTTGATTCAGTTGTCTGTATGTTTTGAAACAATTTCTTCTATTCATACAGCACCTTCAATAGAGGAAAAAAAACTTCCTAGTCACGCACAACACTAACTAACATTGATACAGTGCCTTTAACATAATACAACAGTCAAGGAAATTCACAGGAGCATCATAAAACAAAAATTAAACACCCATTCACGGAAAGAAGTGCTGATCAGACGACCGAAAGTGTGGTCAAAGACGTGGGTTTTAAGATGTGTTTTAAAGGAGGGGAAGCAAAGTGGAGAGGTGTAGAGAGGGAATTTCAGAGTTTGGGGCCCAGGCAACTATAGCACAGCCACTAATAATGTGACAAATATGAACCGGAGTGCACAACAGGCCAGAATTATAGGAATTCAGTTATCGGAGAAAGCTGTGGAATTGGAGAACTGTACAGAGATAAGAAGGCTCAAACCCTTGGAGGAACTGGAAAACGAGGTTGAGAATTTTAAGAGCAGTGTGTTTGAAGGACTGGAAACTACTGGGCCATCTCAGGACTGGGACTCGATGCGAGTTGAGACACGGGGTGGGATTTGCATAACTTCAAGTTTACAGATGGTAGAACATGGGCAATCAGTCAGGGATACGTTAAAATAATTATGACTAGTGCTAACAAAAGAATGAATGAAAGTTCTAGCAGCAGTTGAGTTGAGACAGAGATGTCAAGAGACAAAGGCAGGTGTAAAGAGACTGTTTTTAAGACAGAGGAATACGAAGTTGAAAGTTCTTCTCAGGTGCATTGAAAGGTGCATAATTTATATGTAAGAATTTTTTTAAAGAGCATGGATTTCAAAACGAGTACCATATGGGACAAACACAATGAAGGTTCAAGAAACTCAACAGATTTGGCAGCATCTGCGGAAAAAGAGAAAGAGCTGACATTTCAAGTCCAATGTGACTCCTTTATCCACCTCACCTGTACATCTTTGGACTGTGGGAGGAAGCCCACTCATACACAGGGAGAATATGCAAACTCCACACAGATAGTCACTCGAGTGTGGAATCAAGCCGGGTCCTGGGTGCTGTGCTAACCACTGAGTCACCACGCCACCCAGATTGGGAACAAACTGGGTAAATCTCAGACTGTTGCCAGGGAGACGATGGAGTTGATTTTCAGGGAGCAAAGTTTGAAGCGAGGACAGAGAACAATGGTTTCGGTCATCACAATACTTAACTGGAGGAAATTTCTACTCATCCTGTACTAGATGTCAGATAATGCACTGGATAATTTAGCAGCAAAAGAGGTGGTGCAGAGATAAAGCTGGGTGTTGTCTGTGTACATGTGAAAACTAACACTGGGTCTTCAGAAGAGTAATGACACCTGCAGGAATATGATTAAAAGAATAAGTGGCTATGTCACAGACTAGTTGAGCTCAAAGACAGTGTGAGGGAAGTTTTGAAGATAGAGAATGTGGGGAAATAAATAGCAACATTTTGAAAACATGTCCATATTACAGAGGAGGAGGTGCTGGACATCTTAAGTACATAAAGGTGGATAAATCCTCAGGACTTGACCAGATGTAACCTAGAACTCTGTGGGAAGCTAGGGCAGTGATTGCTGGGACATTTGTCTCATAAATTGCCACAAGTAAGGTACTGGAAGACTGAAAATTAATTAATATGGTGCTGCTATTTAAGAAAAGTGGTAAGGAGAAGTCAGGGAACTATAGACTGGTGAGCCTGACATTGGTGGTGGGCAGGTTGTTGGAGGGAATGCTGAGGGACAGAATTTACATGTATTTAGAAAGTCAATGACTGATTAAGGATTGTCAACATGGTTTTGTGTGGGGAAGATTGTGGCTCACGAACTTGATTGAGTTTTTTGAAGAAGTAACAAAGAGGATTGATGAAGGCAGAGCAGTGGACATGATCTATATGGACTTCAGTAAGGTGTTTTACAAGGTTCCTCATGGTAGACTGATTAGCATGGTTAGATCACAGGTAACACATGGAAAACTAGCCTTATGGATACAGAACTGGCTCAAATGTAGAAGACGGTGGTGGTGGAGGATTGCTTTTCAAACTGGAGGCCTGTGACCAGTGGTGTGCCACAAGGATTGGTGCTGACTGCGCTGCTTTTCGTCATTTATATAAATAATTTGGATGTGAACATAGGAGGTATGGTTAGTTAAGTTTGAGAATGACCTCAAAATTGGAGGTGTAGTGGACAGCGAAGAAGGTTACATCAGAGTATAATGGGATCCTGATCAGATGGGCTAATGAGTCAAAGGGTGGCAGATCAAGTTTAATTTAGATAAATGTGAGGTGTAGCATTTTGGAAAGAAATGTCAGGGCACGACTTATACACTTAATAGTAAGGTCTTGGGGAGTGCTACAGAACGGAGATCATAGGTTCTTGAAAGTGGAATAGACCGAATAGTGAAAAAGGCGTTAGGTACACTTGTCTTTATTGATTAGTGCACTGAGTATAGGAGTTGGGACATGATGTTGCAGTTGTACAAGACATTGACTAGGCCACCATTGAAATACTGCATTCAACTCTGTTCTCCGTACTATAGGTAGGATGTTGTGAAGCTTGAAAGGGTTCAGAAAAGATTTACAAGGATGTTGGCAGGGTTGGAGAATTTGAACTATAGGAAGAGGCTAAATATGCATGGGGCTATTTTCCCTGGAGCGTCGGAGGTTGAGGGGTGACCTTGTAGAGGTTTATAAAATGATGGGGTGTATGGATAGGCTGAATAGCCAAGGTCTTTTCTCCAGGGTGGGGAGTTCCAAAACTAGAAAGCATGAGTTTAAAATGAGAGGTGAAAGATTTAAGAGGGACCTAGGGGATTACTTTACGCTGAAGCTAGTACATGCATGCAGTAAGCTGCCAGAGGAATTGGCAGAGAATGGTATAATTACAACATTTAAAAGGCATCTGGATGGGTATATAAATAGGAAAGGTTTAGAGGGATATGGGCCAAATGTTGGCAAATGGGACTAGATTAGTTTAGGATATCTGTCAGCGTGGACGAGTTGGCCAAAGGGTCGGTTTCCATGCTGTACATCTCTATGTCCCCATGACTGTTTACAGTATGTGCACTGGCCTGCAGCAGAATCATTCATAGAACATCTTGATCTTGCCAGTCATCACCAACAAGTGACAAGGGGGAGGCAGTGCTTGCCTTGGGTAAAGGATGTATGCCTGTTACATCAGGTCCTTGGAAGGGGAGGGGTGCTGGGCCAGCTTGTTGAACTTTGCACTAAAATGATTTTAAAAAAAAGGTTGTGGTTTTTTTTATTTTGTTTTCCCAGATATATCTAATATCAGATCCATTTGATGACCAGTGTATCATTTTGCATCATTTAGTTATAAATTGTAAGTACCCACGATATAGGCATATGCTCCCTCTAACGAGATTGATTTATGATATAGTGGGACCAAATGATCTTGGCTGTCACAACACTATGTCAGTTTCTGGGTGTTAATCTACCAGTGTGTAATAGCTTTCACACTAAAGGCATGGCTGCACTAACAATAATTGTGAATGTTGAATATAATCTGTTTATATAGCAGGCTGAATCCCAAAGCTATGATCTGACGTTGAGTCATGATGCTTTGACCTATTGTCTGTTGCATTTCCCCCCATTGATTTTCTTTCCTTCTTTGGTTGGATCATCTTGAAGCTAAATTGAAAGCCGTTTGTTTTTACACAGCCACTGGACCCATTGAATGTGTAGGTCCTTGGCAACTGATACCAAAAAAAGGTGAAACCAGGCCCATTCAGGTGTGGGCTTAGATTAAAGTATCAATTGGGTTGGCTTCTCCTGGTACTGATATGTTTGTCCAAATCATTTCCATCCAAGTGTAGGGCACATTAAGCAAATTGCAGCCTGATTTTTCCCATCTGATCCATTTGCTTGAAGGCGAGCATGGTTTGAACCTCGTTTTGTTGGTTTTTCAGTCTAGTTTTTCTGGTGTTCATCAGCTCCAACTGAACTTTGTGTCATTTCAGGGAGAAGAAGCCCATTGGCTGGGACACAGACATGTCCTGGTTAACAGGAGAAGAACTACAGGTGGAGGTGCTAGAACATGTTCCACTGACCACGCATAACTTTGTGAGTATCTGGCAGTGTTGGACAAACAAGTTGTAGAAATGGCAAGAGGTGAGCCTTTAGGGGAGTATTCTGCTCGGACCTACCAGGCCTACCCCAATTGTCTGTGACATAGTGTCCTTCCGATACAAGATAGGCCAGTCTCCTGTAATGGTGCGAGGGCAATATTGCCAGTGCCACTGTGAGATCCTCTGGCTGACTGAACCTATCAGTTGTTAGCAGAAAAAGATAATCTCTTGTGCTGCTTGCATGCTGTAGGGATGAGTATGGGATTGACCCCTCTGTCACTAATCAGCCCGCAGAAGGAGATTGCGGGACCCCCATTTTGTGCCATTTATGTTCCACGGAAAATGTGACCTAATTAGAGATAAAGTGTCTACCACATCCTTGACAGCCAGAAATAGTGGAGGTACCATGTGAATGATCAATTCTTTGCTAGTGGGCCATTGTGTACAAGCAGCATACAAACTAATGGGTCCCTTTTTTTTAGAGGGAGCAAAGCTGTATCCTCCAGGTACTAGAGTACTCGCTGTTCTTCAGAGCTAAGCTGAACTTAGTCCTGGCCTTCCTCTTCACAGATTAAAGCGCTGTGCTCTTGTACTGGCTCCAGAAAACTAATTAAACCTCTGGCCAACGCTGAGCTGGATAATATTAATGCAGTGATGCTGCATAATTCGAGGATTTGTTTCCTAAATAGAAGAAACTGATAGACACTCCATTAGTCACAGGCTGACACCCAAAAATGGCCCATTTACTCCCACTCAGTTTTCTGTCTCAACTGTATTCCCCCAAATGCCATATGCTGCAATTTTGTTTGCTAACTTATTTTGTAAGACTTTACCAAAAAGCTTTCTGAAAATCTTAATGCACAACATTCATTGCTCCTTCTCATGCATTCTGGAAAAAACCCAACAGTATCGTTAAACATGTTTTCTCTTTCGTAAGCCCATTGACTCTTGACTTTCCTCAGAAAATCCATTCTTTTTCAAGTGTCCTTTTAATTCTTTCTTTTAGATTTTAGAATTGGAAACAGTCCAGCGAAGGTTTACCAGATTGATACCTGGAATGATAGAACCGTGTGTGGAGTATACTTGTATGGTATAGAATAATTGAGTAGAACTGCCCCTGACTGGTTTGTAAATTTTTAAATAAATAATTAAGCCATTCATTGACACATCTCATCCATCCCCAAATTAATGATACATCTTATTCTGCTGACTCTCATGGCCCCCACCCTATTATCACAATTGCCCATGCGAGGGTCTATGTAATAAGTGCTAGATTTTGAGTGTTCAGCCAATCCCATTGCCCACACTCAAAGCCCCAGTTTGGCTCAGTAGTTAGATTAGTGACCTTTGATCCCTGAGTAGTGTGTTTGTCTTTCCATCTCCCTATTTGCATGGTGCTGAGGCTGATTCTTTCCAGCTGCTCACGCTGAGGTGAGCTAATACCCTTTTAGACCCAACATAATTTCCTTTAGTGAGAAGGAGCAGAAAAAAACCAATGGGAATTTTTCCAGGGATAAGGGATTCACTTACGGTGTACAAATTGGAAAAACTAGGGCATTTTTATTCAGACAAGAAAGCATTGACTGGAAGTTAGATAATGGTTGTTCAAAATCATGAGTAGGAAGGGAGAAGCTGCTTCCATTGGCAGGAGAACATTGATGTTTCACAGGGCTTTAAGGGCTTGGCCCATGTTTGGACCCTTGCCACTCCTTGAATTTCAATGGATATTAGTGTTTAATTGCTGTAATCCTTTAACCTTGGGCTAATAAAAGTACTATCCACACTAGTTCCATTGATGCGTCAGCCACCCTGTTAATCACAGTGGCACCAGTACATCATGGGGAAACCTGCATTGAAGCCAGCAGCATAGTGTGAAATTCTAATAAGGACTTAAAAAGTAGGAGCATGAAAAGTCCATTCAACCCCTCGAGCATGCTGTATCATTCAGTAGGATCATGGCTGATCTGAAATTCCTCTTTCCTCTCCTTTCCCCATAACTCCCCTGCTGATCAGGAATCTGTCTATCTCAGCCTTGAATATACTCAAAGACTCTGCCCCCACAGCTGTCTGTGACAAGGAGTTCCAAAGGTTCTCAACCTTCTGAGAGAAGAAATTTCTCTTTATCTCTGCCATGAGGGGAAACATCCTCAGTATTTGCCCAGTGAAGCCTCTTAAGAATCCTATATGTTTCAATGAGATCAATTTTCATTCCTGTGAATGCCAGTTAGCACAGCCTCAACCTTTGCCTGTAAGACAATTCCTCAAAACCAGGGATCATCTTAGTGAGCCTTCTCTGAACTGCCTCCAATGAAGAAATATATATATTTAAATAAGAGGCCAAGACTGCTTGCAGTACTCCAGATGTGGCCTTACCAGCCCTTTGTTAAACATTATTCCACTTTCATAAATCTATATTGACTTTTGACTTTCCTTAGAAAATCCGTTCCTTTCTAAGTGTCCTTTTAATTTTTTTTAGATTCTGGTATGGAAATGAAGCAGGGAAGGTTTACCAGGCTGATACTTGGAATGGGTGGCTTGTCTTATGAAGAAAGGTTAGGTAGGCTAGGTGTACATCTGGAATTCAGAAAAGTGAGAAACAGTCTTGACTGGATAGATGCGATGAGGATGTCACCACTAATGAGAGAATTTTTGAATGTTTAAAAACCGGGATTTGCCCATTTTATAATAGATTCTAATAGATTTACCACAGAGTTGTGGAAAAACTTCTTCACTCAGAGAGTGATGGATATATGGAATGCTGTGCCCCAGAAGGCAGTGGAGGCCAACTCTCTGGATACCTTCAAGAAGGAGATGGATAGAGCTCTTAAAGATAGTGGAATCAAGGGTTACAGGGATAAGGCAGGAACAGGATATTGATTGTGGATGATCAGCCATGATCATAATGAATGGTGGTCCTGGCTCAAAGGGCCGAATGGCCTACTCCAGCACCTATTGTCTATTGTCTGTTAGGTGAATTTCTTTTCTCTGATGGTTGTGAGGATCTTTGGGGCTCTTCCTGAAAATAAGGTGGAAGCTGAGTATTCGAATATTTTTCAGGCAGAGGCAGATAGACTCTAGTTTGTTGTGAGACCACTGCTATTCATGTTATACATTTAATGATCTGGACAAAGGAACTGAAGGTATTGTTACTAAGTTAGCAGATTGCACAAGGATAAGTGGAGGAAC
Source organism: Stegostoma tigrinum (assembly GCF_030684315.1). NCBI lineage: Eukaryota > Metazoa > Chordata > Chondrichthyes > Orectolobiformes > Stegostomatidae > Stegostoma > Stegostoma tigrinum. The sequence goes on along the minus strand of NC_081371.1, from coordinate 2,691,597 downwards.
AGGTAGTGTTGAGGAAGGAGGGAGGCTGCAGAGGACTTGGACAGGCTATGAGAGTGGGCAAAGAAGTGGCAGACGGAATTCTAAGTGGGGGAAAAGCTTCAGCAATCTGAAGCACAAAGCAACATAAAAGTTCTAGTTCAAGATTCTCTTAAGGTTAACATGCAGGTTTAGTTGCTGGTTAGGAAGGCAAATGCAGTGATAGCATTCGTTGCAAGAGGGCTAGAATACAAGAGCAGTGCTGTATTACTGAGACTGTATAATGCTCTGGTCAGACTGCATTTGCAATATAGTGAACGGTTTTGAGCCCTCTATCTAGGGATGAATGCACTGGCTTTGGAAGGGATCCAGAGGAGGTACACAAGAATGATCCTGGCATTAAAGGTTGTCACATGAGCTGTTAAGGACTCTAGATCTGTACTTTGGAGTTTAGAAAGATGATGGGAGGTCTCATTGAAATTTGCAGAATACTGAGAGGCCTGTATAGAGTGGGCATGAAGAAGATGTTTCCACTAGTAGGAGAGACTAAGACTCGAGATCACAGCCTCAGATTGAAGGGATGACCCTTTAGAACTGAGAAGAGGAGGAATGTCTTCAGCCAGAGGATGGTTAATCTGTAGAACCCATTGCTGCAGAGGGCTGTAGAGGCCAATTTATTGAGTGTAATTAAGACAGAGATAGATGGGTTCTTGACTAGTAAGGGGATTAAGGGAGAAGGCAAGGGAGTGGGGCTGGAGATTCATATCCGCCGTGATCAAATGGTGGAGTAGTCTTGATGGCCTGAATGCCCTTATTCTACTCCCACATCTGATAGTCTTATGGTTAAGCAAGAGCGTAGATACATGAATGCAGGTTTGAGGTTTTGACCACATCAGCCATGACCTTATTGAATAATGGAGCAGCACAGTGGTTGAAAGGTCTACTGCTACTTGTTTGTATTTCCGCGAAATCTAGTGTTAGACTAACAGGTCTGCAAATCTCCTAATCTGCAGGATTCATTTTGGAGTCTATAAAAAGTTATATCTCCTGTCTCTATAGCCATCCCTATCAAAACTCCGCAATATGGATAATCACATCCAGTGAATTTACTTACTTTTAGTCATATTAAATTCTCCAGTACATTTTTTTGTTTACTAATATTTGTATCTTGCAGTTCCTAATTTAATTCTCTGTTATTTCTTGAAGATTTTTAACATTTTCCTCTTCAATATATTCATTTTAGTGTTTCAACCTTTTCCTTATTACCCAGTATAAATTTTCCTGGCTCCACTTGTAATAAACCCACCATTATTTTCATTTGGTGTGCCTTTGGGAACATTTTCAGCCCACTTGTAGGATTTTCACTAGTTTACTTTCATTCTATTTTCCTTCTCTCAATCAATCTCTTTGCCTTCCTTCACAGAATTCTAAAATTCTCCCAGTCCTCAGGTTTGCCTTTTTTTTTGGCCACTCTTGAGTCTTTGAGTCTGCTGTACCATTCAATGAAATCATCGTTAAACTACTTATAGCTTTGACTCCACTTTCCTCCCTGCCTCACGTCACCCTTGACTCCCTGGTAGATCTAAAATCTGATAATGCTGCCTTGAATATACTCAATGGCCCAGCTCTCCACAGCCTCAGGAGACTTTCATAAATTTGCAATAAATTCTAAATGTTATGAACCAATCGAGGGAGAGAATTTACAGGACACTGGCTAGGCCACTTTTGGAATACTGCATTCAATTCTGGTCTCCCTGCTATAGGAAGGATGTTTTGAAACTTAAAAGAGTTCAGAAAAGATTTACAAGGATGTTCCCAGAGTTGGAAGGTTTGAGCTACAGGGAGAGGCTGAAGAGACTGGGGCTATTTTCCCTGGAGCACCGGAGGCCGAGAGTGAAGTTTATAAAAGAAGTTATATACTAATAGAAGTTTATAAAATCATAACGGGCTTGCATAGGGTGAACCTTTTCCCTGGGGTGGGGGAGTCCAAAGTGTAGGTTTAAGGTGAAAGGGGAAAGATTTAAAAGGGACCTGAGGGGCAACGTTTTCATGCAGAGGGTGGTGCGTGTATGAAATGAGCTGCCAGAGGAGCTGGTGAAGTTGGTACAATTACAACATTTACAAGACATCTGGATGGGTTTATGAATAGGAAGCTTTAGAGGGATAAGGGCCAAATGCTGGCAAATGGGACTAGATTAATTTAGGATATCTGGTCGGCATAGGTGAGTTGGACCAACTGGTCTGATTCCTTGCTCTACATCTCTATGACTCTGTGACTCAGTCTTAGATAGGAGTCCCTTTCTGTTGGAACTGTGACCCCTAGATCTGCATTTCCCACAAAGGGAAACTTCAACATTTACTTTGTAAAGCTGTCTCAGAAATGAATTGTTTCAGTAAGTTGACCTCTCATTCTCTAAACTCCAATGAATATAGGCCTAATCATCTCCACCTTTCCTCAGAAGATAGTCCTCTCAGTCTGGAGAACTTTCTCCCACAGTTACTTCCAATACAAGTATATCCCTCCTATTTAGAGCTCTTTTCCAGTCGTCAAAGTTCTATTTTCCCAGTACTGTGTGCAGTTGTAGCCAGATTTCTTTGCACTTATATGATGACCGTTGCAATAAAAGATGTCCTTTCATTCACGTTCCTAATTACTTGCAGTGCCTACATGTTAACATTTTATGTTTCATGTATGGGCACTCTGATCTCTGTACCACAGCATCCTACAGCCATTGTGGCTTTAATTAATGTGCTTTTATTTCTATTTCTCTCAACCTGTCAATTTCCGACTTTGTACTTTTTCTGCTGAAGGGTCTGGGCCCGAAACGTCAACTTTCCTGCTCCTCTGATGCTGCCTGACCTGCTATGTTCATTCAACGCTACACCGTGTTACCTCGGATTCTCCAGGATCTGCAGTTCCTACAATCTCTGAACTATTATACTCTATCTGCCATACTTTCAATGTCCCAATCCAGACTTCTCGTGTTCTCTTCACAACTTCTTCTCTATTTATGTTTGCGTTACCAGCAAATTTGGCCAGAATGCACTAGGTCCCTTCATCCAAGTCATTAAAAAAATTGTAAATAGTTGAAGCCCCAGCACTGATCTCTGTGGCAGTCCATTGGTTAGAGTTTTCCAACCTTAAAATGATCCATGTATCTTCTCTGTTTCCTATTAGTTAATCAATATTCTACCCAGGCTGATAAATGATCCCCAGTATCATAAAGTCTTAACCTTGTATAATAACACTTCTATGAGGTACCTTATCAAATGGTTTTCGTGCAACCAGAGGTGTACTTGGTTCTTTGTTATCCATCCTGCTTGTTACATCCTCAGAGGACTCTAATAAATTTGTTAGGTGATTTGTACAAAAAATTATACAGTGATTTTCTAAATGTCTTACTTCCTGTCTAATGGATTTCTGCATTTACCCTGTGACAGATGTTAGGCTAACTGGCCCATAGTTTCCTGCTCTCCATCTCCCTCCTTTCTTGAATAAAAGTATAATATTTGGTGATTTGCTGTAATTACTTCAAATTGCTCCCACTGGTCTTGGCGTAACCTCTGACACCACTCCTGAGTACTACATCCAGCTCAAATTGTTTTGTTTAACAACTTAAGAAGGAAGGAAATAATCATGAAGTTTTGCTGATCTACATGGTCTCCAAAATGCTCCCAAATTAAAAGGCTCAGGTTCAAAAACGCTCATGGACTCATACTTCCTTGTCTCCATGACCATCCTTAGAACTCTGTGAGAATTCAGTACTCTTCCAACTTTGATCTCTTGCTGATCTCCAATCGTAATCCCTCTGATATTGTCGGCTGGTCCTAGAATTCCCTCCTTAAATCCCTTTCCCTCTCCCTTGTCTTTGAGATGGTCCTTTGAAGCCCTCTGACTGGTCAGTTTGTGGCCTGACTGCAAGGCTCCTTGTTTGATTCTGCGTCAATATATGGCAGGTAACATTCTTGTGGATGCACCTCATCCAATACTGAGGCACTGCAGAGACAAAAAAGTCTGGAGTCAAAGCACTCCATCAGAATCCAATTCAGATAGAATGGGAATGTATGTACAATTGATAATGAAATTTCTAAAGGATCATGTAATCACAAGCTAAATGCGGACACTGCCTATGAGGTAAACCATAATTAATGCTCAAGTACTCCATTAAGGCTAACATCAGGTATTATTTGACTGAGTCTGGCATTGAGGAGCCTGAACAAAAGTCAGGTCAGTGGGAATCTGGGAGAAAAAATTCCTGTGGTTGGAATCATATCCGCCACGTGGGAAGATGGTTATGATTGTTGGACATCAGTCAGCTCAGCCCCAGGGCATCTGTGCAGGAGTTCCTCAGGATATTGTCCTAGGCCCAACCATCTTCAGCTACTTCATCAATGAACTTCCCTCCATCATAACGTCAGGAGTGGGAATGTTTGCTGATGGTTACAGTGTTCAGTTCTGCTTGTAACTCCTCACATGCTGAAACAGCCCGTGTTTATATGCAGCAAGTTGTGGTCTGTGTTCAGGCTTGGACTGATAAGTGGCAAGTAACTTTCATGTCGCACAAGTGCCAGGTGACCATTTCCAACAAGTGAGAGTTTCACTTTTGTACCTTGACATTAAGTGACATTGCCATTGCTAAATGCTTCACGATCAACATCCTTGGTGTTATCATTGAATGGAAACTGAACTGAACCAGCTTGTAAATACTTAGCTACAAATGTAGGTCAGACTCCGCGAATTCTGGGGAAATAATTCACCTCCTGAAAGCCCTGAGCTTGTCCAGTTCAAATGCCCTTGTTAAAATAAAATGCCTGAGTAAGCAGGGAAGGACAGGTTCAGACAGCCTGTGTGTCACCCTTAGACATGTCTCTGTGTGCTTTCTGTCCTGGCAGATGAATTGGTACCTCGTTAAATGAGACATCAGTTCAGTTATCTGATGCTTTCAGTATAAAACTGATCTTGACACTGGCCCTGGTGATGGCTCGGTTAACCTAAGCATAAATTGTTGCTTTTCCTTTCAGGTCCGAAAGACGTTTTTCACTCTGGCGTTCTGTGATTTTTGTCGAAAGCTTCTGTTCCAGGGTTTTCGTTGTCAGACGTGTGGATACAAGTTCCACCAACGTTGTAGCACTGAGGTTCCTCTCATGTGTGTCAACATTGACCAGCTAGAGTAAGTACATTCATACTGCAAAGAAGGCATTCGGCATCATTGGTTGGTGAAGGAATGTCTTCAAATGATATTGAGTGAGACCTTTATGCTTTAGAGTTGACGTTGGATAATCCCTTCTGATTGTGGGGTTCAAGTGTAGGTTATAGGGAGCAATCAATACTTTTTGTCTGATCAGTTTCAGAGATCGAGAGCATAGCTTGATAGTTCTGGTCCTTAACTAATATGTACATGATTGAGGTGAATGTATTGTATGAAAGTTTGCTGAAAATATCAAGATATGTGGAAAAACAAGCCTTAAGAATGCAAAAAAACTGAAATTGGATACACATAGCTTACATAATTGGGAAAAAAAACATAAATCAGAATATCTTCTAAATGGCAAGAGACTGGAAATAGTGCTTTTTGGAATGATCTGCATGTACTTGTGAATGAATCATAAAGTTAACTGGCAACATAGCAAAATAGTTGATGTATTAGCATTTATTACAAAGGGATTGGAGTATAAGAGTAAGCTTGAGGAGACTGGGTCTATAATTCTGGGGTTTTGAAGAATGTCAGGTGATTAATTAAATAAAATGAAATAAGATTCGTAAGGATGAGAATAATGTAGTACATACCAGGAGTATGGTCCCCTGGCCAGGGGAATCGAGAACTGAGGGTCACAATCTCGATGAGGGATTGGGCCTTTAGGACAGAGATGAGGGGAGGTTCCTTCATTCAAAGAGTTTTGAACTTCAGAAATTCTCAAGGAATTGAGGGAAATGGGTATTGGTGTGGTGAAAGTCAGCCATGATCTTAATGAATGACAGCAGGCTTGGGGACGTACAGTTTAGGCAGAAGTGGGCAAATAGCGTACCCAGCTCCTTTTCCTGATATACCTGAATTCAGATTGCCTCGTCCGGGCACGTTGTGAACTTGCTTTCGATAAATTTGATCTTTTGTGATTGGTATCAAAGAAGGACCGCGAGAAAAATTGTTATAGGAATGGGAAATATTCACTCATATGTTTCAGTGAAGGGAACTGCCAGTCCATCTAGTCTGTCACTGATGATAATGTTGAGGCCTGCAACCCTCATTCCCATTGTAAGGCAATGAGCGGGGTGAACATTGCAACTCTGTCAGTGTAGCATAGAAGAAAGAATGAAATCTCCTGAACAAATGTGACCTGAGATGTACGTTTTTAAAATTCCAGTGTCAAGGACAAATGTCCTATGCATAATCTTTTAAGATTGTGCTTTTTTCCTCCATTTATTGTTTGTCAGCGGTCTTAATTAATAGGGTTGTTTATTCTATAAAAGTTGCTGCTTAAATGCAAATTGTTATTGGAACTACATGATGGGACAAGCCATTGAAGGTAGTATGTAATTCATGCAAAATGCATTTGTTACAGAATCCTTACAGTGTGGAAACAGGCCCTTTGGTCCAACAGGTCCACACCAACCCTCAGAGAATCCCCACTCAGACCCATCCATCCCCCTAATTTACACATTCCCTGAACACTTTGGGCAATTTAACATGACCAATCCACCTAACCTGCACATCTTTGGACTGTGGGAGGAAACCCAAGCAGACACAGGGAGAATGTGCAAACTCCACACAGACAGTCGCCCAAGGCTGGAATCGAACCTGGGTCCCTGGCACGGTGAGGCAGCAGTGCTAACCACTGAGCCACCGTAAGCTCATGTTTATCTGATGGCAAATTGTGTTGTTCCCGCCTCGAATTGCTGAGCTGAAAATGATCATTGCTGATCACCCCAGAGATGGTGAATCTGTACTTGTTTTTCTAGCGAGTTTTGAGAAGATTTGTAGCTCAGGTTGAGTTTTTTTCCATAGTCCAAATGAGTGTGGATTTTAATAACAGCAGAGTAATAATAATTTTAAGACCTCACATCCATTACACGTTGCTGAAGTCTAGAAGGAATGTCCTTGTTGTGCCACACTGCGAGGTTCAGCTGTGACTCATTGGACGTTACACTCAGCAGGTTGCAGGTTAAAACCCTACTCTAGTGATCTGAGCTCATAATCTTAGCAGATGCAAAAGGTTGTTTGCTGCTGTTTGAAGGAGGGTGATAGAGCTCATACTTCGTTCCTTAAAATGGATCAACTGGTCTTTCAACTCACTGCTGTTTGTAAGAGCTTGCTTTGTGCAGTTTGGCTGCTGTGTGCCCTCAAACTTCAACAGTAACCAAACTCGAAAAGTGCTTCACTAGTTCTTTGCGATGTCCTGAGTGACTGAATGAGTACAAATTTTGCATTTTGTTTCTTTTTAGCCACTTGTGGAATAGTGTGTACTGATTTTGTTAATCTGACCAAAATAAATTGCTGCAATAATCTTTTCTTCTCAACCCCACACTCCTCCCCAATTCCTCCTGCCTGTTTTTGTTGTCCGTTTTCTTCCAGTCTGCTCATTCTTTCCCGAATCTATGAAAACCATCCTATTACGCAAGACGATGTATCGTCCGGAACAACAACACCGGGTTTGGGGATGTATCCTTCAGTTCCACCGTCAGATTCCACAGGGTAGGTCCATCTCTCTCTCGCTCTCTCTCTCTCTCGCTCTCTCTCTCTCTCGCTCGCTCTCACTCTCTCGCTCTCTCTTTCTCCCCTCCCCCCATCCCTCTCCACCCCCGCCTCCCTCTCTCTCTCTCTCTCTCTCTCTCTTTGTAGTTGCCCTGTGTTCAGTTTCTCGACTGGTTATAGATCTTCAGTTTACTCAGTTGGTCTTTTGGTCTTGGTCCCATTCCATCAGTTGTGAGCATGAGCAATTCATTGGGACATTGGTCATTGACGCTTGGTTACCATTTGCTCTGTTTGACCTTGTATAACAGTGGCTACGACTGAGGATGTTGTGTCTCCCATGACCACTCCTGACTCTAGTCTCTAGTTCTCCTCTTGTGGAGACATGTTCCATTCCCACCCTGGCCACTGCTGAAATTTGAATTCAGTAAACAAATCTGGAATTCAAAGTTGGCCTAATGGCGACTGTGTAACCATTGTCAATTGTTGGAAAATCCTATCTGGTTCACGCGTGTCCTTCAGGGAAGGAAATCTGACCTTTCCTGGTCTGGCCCACATGTGACTCCAGACCCACAGCAATGGGGTTGACTGCCCTCTGGGCAATTGGGGATGGGCAATAAATGCTGACCAAGCCAGCGACACTCCCATCTGTGAAGAAATAATGAAAGGTACTGAAAACAAAAAGTGCTGGAGATCATAGCGGGTTAGTCACCATGCATGGAGAAAAAGCAAGCTTCTATTTCGTATCTAGATGACTGTTCCTCAGAGGGGGATGAAGAGTGAGGGGAGGATGGACAAGAATGAACACGAGATTAGTTAGTGGAGGCTGGAGACAGCAAAAATTTGTATGAGTGACAGTGAGGCATGTACATCGAACAGGAAAGGAAACAGGAGGATACGGAAAAGGAAGAAAAAATTCTGAAGGTCGAGAACTGAGGCAGAAGCAGGAGTGGGGAGAGCAGAGAGAATCTGAATTTGAGGGAAGAGTCAGACAGGTGTTAAGCTAGATGTCATCCAAGGAATGCACATCAGTCTGGAGTGGTATTTTCCATTTAGTCATAATTATGTTCGACTCATAAATTATTTAATTCACCACAGCCCTTGAATATTTGGCCCAATGATCAGCACGTTAGAGTATCACCTTATTGAGCTGAAGCCCATGATTGCAGTTTGCTGGGAATCGATATGAGCCCTACTGATTTTCTGGATCTGTATCTGTGTTTTAGGCTTGGCTGTATGGCACAATTTCACAACTTGTAGAATTTTGACGCAAACCTATTGAGACCTGTGAGAAGGATAGTGTTAGACTTCAAGTGGACACTTCTAGGACAGTGGAATTGGTGCAATGTTGTGAAGTGTTAAGAGATTCTTTTTGATATAAGAACAAAGAGAGGCTGTGTAAACACACCAGTGATTATATGCATGCACAAGTCTATGAAGGTAGCACAACACATTAACAATGTGGCTGAATAGGCATATGGGATCCTGGACTTTACAAATTAAGGTATGAAACATGAAAGTAAAGGGGTTAGGTTTAACTTTGGAGTATTCTTTATAATTTGGGACAGTGCACTTTATGATGAAAATGAAGGATTTAGAGAGGCCGCAGAAAAGAATACTGAGAGCGATAGATTTCACTTACATGCTAGATTAAGGCAGTTGGATTGTTCTCCATTGGAGATGAGAGGCTGGAGAGAAGACTTGATAAAGATGGCTAGGCATTAGCTAGAAACTGTTTCATTGATCAGGAGCAAGAAGAATTAGAAGCAGTGAAAAAGAAGCAGTGAAAAGCTTTTTCTTTGCATTGAGTAGTTAGGCTCTTAGGGCCTGAGGATGTGGTGGAGACTGTTTTAATCTTTAGTTTCCAAAGAGTGAAAACTTGAATGGAAGAAAAGTTCAGGTCAGTGAGGAGACCGGAGGGAAGTGGGACGAGCTGAATTGTCCTCACAGAGAGCTAGCACCAATCCTCTGGGCCGAGAGGTCTCCTTATGTGCTAGAACCTATTTGTAATTCTGTCAATTGTGCATTAGGCTGTCATAGGAAGTAGATATATGACCCGCTGTACCAATACACAGGCGCATTCACGCACACGTATTCTGAAAGACCTAGACTTAGAACCAAGAGTATGATTTCCTGGCCAAGCGCTTTCTCAGGGTTGAAGGAAATGTCAGGATGATCATGAAATCAATCACAGCATTGCTGTATTCCATGGGTTGAGGATTATTTTCTGGTCTCAAAGCCGAAACCTGTCTCCTCAGCCCCAGCTTTATGAAGGAAAACTCAGCCAGAGCTCAGTCCTGACCACCTTCCCCCAGTCAATGACCTGGAGGTACTCACTGTTCACAATGACAGCTCAGTAAGATATCATATTCCCCAGGAACCGTGTAACAGCCTGAACCAGAATTGTAAGGCAGAAGGCATGGAGAAAAATGAAAATTCTCACATCTGCTGACCGGTGTTTGTATTTGCAGGTCCCTAATTCACTCCACTGCCTCTCCGACAAAATCGATTCCAATCCCACAGCCTTTCAGACCCAGTGAGGAAGAGCAACGCAATCAGTTTGGGCAACGTGACCGTTCATCCTCCGCACCAAACGTACATCTCAACACAATTGAGCAGGTCAATATTGATGTAAGTATCCTCACTTACCCTTCAGAAGAGATGGTGATGTGGCGGTAATGTCTCTGGACCCAAGTTACCACACCGAGGTTCCCGACTCCACATCACACCATGGCAGCTAGAGGAATTTAAATGTAGTTGAAAGTTCGTCTCAGCAATGGCAAGAAACCAGAAACAATTGTCATTAATACCATCTGATTCACTAATGTCCTTTAGGGACAGAAAACTGCCATCCTTCGGTCTAAACTGACTCCAGACCCAGACAAGGGTCATAATCAAGGCTCTGAAATGGCTGTGAAAACCAGTCCGTTCAAGGGTATTAGGGACGGATGACAAATTGCTGACTTTGCCAGAAATGTCCATAGCCCATGAACGGTGGTCCAACACTAAATATGGCTTTTTAAAGATAGAGGGGCAGTAATCTCAGGCCAGTCACTTCATGGTGTTCTGGTGACACGCTGTAACTGTGGCTCAGATGCAGCAGTAACAAGTCTGATTCTGAGGTTCTGAACTCGAGATCCTTAACTCCTATAATCTAAGCTTACACTCCAGAGCAGTGCACTGTAGAGGGTTCTGCCTTTCAGCTGAGACACTAAGCTGACCTCTCAGGCAGAGGAAGATCCCACTGCTACGATTTGAATGGATGACGTGGTAGTTTATCTCACTGCTGTTAATGTGTCCTATCAATGTGCAAGTTGACTATAATCTTGCCCTATAACCGGGACTGCTTTTCAAAATTAACTTTCCTTACCTGTTAAACATTTTGGAAAGCATTGTATGAATGAAAGCTCACTCTTCTGAACAGATGAATGCTAAACAGTAGGTGAGGAAGTTATAGTAGAGTAGGTACAGTAGTAGCTTGTGGAGCTCTTTCACTTGTAGTCCCCACACAGTGTGCACTCCTTCTGAAACGTGTTATGAATACATACCGGAAATCTTCTCCAAGGCCTTTTATCTTGAGGCTTCGGGTAAACCTTTATCTTGAGGCTTCGGGTAAACCTTACTCTTGCAACACTTAGTAACCCAACATAATCCGTGAATCCTCAAAAATGTTAGTGCCTGGACTGAGACGTCTCCCCTTTTCTCGTCTCCTAGGGTCTGATCCGTGATCAAGGTCTACCACGCAGTGACGGAGGTAAGAATGTGACGTCTTGGTTCCCTTAGAGTTTCTTGGGTGGAGATTTTAAGAAAACATGATAAGATGTTGCTCAGTTGCATTCCTTTTGAAATTAGGAGTGTGTATACATTTTTGCTCCCTGAGGTAAAGTGATAATGCAACATTGACCAGGCTGCAGAAAATTAAATGTAGAATAAGGGCTTTTTCCTAATAATGTTTGCCAGGTGATTTCTCAACTGTGTCGGTATGACTTCTTCTCCATCCTGCACTAGGCCTTCTGTGTGCTCCAGAGTGGCATGGCTAATTTGGCACTGGGTCCTCATGATGGCATGTTGTGTGTGGTTAATACCCACCAGAGAGTGCCAGTGGGACCTTCTCAAATGTTTCACAACCATTTGGCAGTGGCGACCTCCGACAGTTTTATTTCGTTGTCCCATTGAATGCTCATCACTGTGGTTCCTTATTAACAGAGTAGAACACATTGTTCAAGTGCCAGAATTGAAATTGGTCAGGCAATGGAAACCCTTTCAGTCTATAATTTATTGGAAGAGGCGGTACTAATGTAGATACAAAGCAGCAAGGCCTTCAATAAGCCATTGCCTAACTCGTTATAGTGTCCTTTCACCTCCCTACAATAAAATTCAACAAATTAACATCTTTCTTTCTGTCTTTTATCTTTTTTTCAAATGTTGGTGATTTTATCCCACTGCTTCCCTCTGTCCTTCCACCAGAAGAAGGCACTGACTCCTTGCTAGAAAGCAACTTGACCTCAGCCTTCATCCCAAATGTTGCTCTTACGTGAGTCTCATTATGACTTTGTTTGAGTCTGCTCTGGGTTCGTGGACCATTTGGCCATGGAGGCCATCAGGCCTGAACCCAAACTTGCCTTGTTCATTTTTTTTTAGGAATCTCACCAGGAATGTTTAGCTTATGATGAGAAGTGGGAATCTTGCAAAGAAGAGGATTACCCTTCCCTAACACGGGGGACTAAGGCCATTTGCAATGCCCATCTGGCGTGCAATGATCTTACTCAGCAAGAACGCAAGAGCTACTCTCCTGATAAACTGTCAGGGTTCACTTAGATCTATGTAAAGCCTTGACTTCTGGCTTGAATTGCTGCCTTTGTGAAAAAACCTGTGGTGCTGTTTTGTGGTAGGGAGATGAGCAGCAAACCTGAGCATTTTCCTGGTTGAAGCGACACCCACTAGGTCCCAGTAGTTTGGGGAATGCATAAGTGACCTTACAGTCAGTGGTGTAGTGTGTACAAGTGAGGAGCCGACGCTGCTGCTAACTTATTTTGAACATAGACTGTGCTCTGATTTCCACCCTTATTTCTTTCAAGGCTGGGTGCTTTGAATTCCTGTTTCCCCCCCCCCCAACCACACCTACACCTTCACCCCACAGTTATTCAAGTCCAAATTCTGTCCCAGCACCAGTTTGGAAAGAAACAATTTATAATGTTGTCACAGGAGTTGAGCAGGAGAGTCTCAACCTTGCCCATGACTCCACTGAAATTTTGGGAACTTATTTTCAGAGCCTGAGTATCTGCTGATGAAGGAAAGGATTTGAGAGATGAACTTTGATGGACAGCTGGTTACTTCTTCATTTTTCACTCAATTCTGCCCACAGAACTAAAACCAGATGTTTTCTTTGTTATCTGGGGAAGGTGGGATGCCAGTGATTTGACCTTTTCCCATGTTAGTTTCCTGGTCAGTTCAGCTCAGGCAGACGATAGACTGGTTTCCTTTGGTCAGTATTGGTTGCCTTTACTAGCTTAGACGCGGAAGAATATTGCTTTGGCACTTGTAACAACAACAATATGTGATGCTCGCGGGACCCGTGCTATTTCAATCCCGGGTGGGGACCAAAAGACACACTAAGTTGGTTCAAAGCAGTGGTTAAATTGTCGTGCTTTGATTTCTTGCTGAACTCCTGGGGGTTAGCATAATCTCAAAGAGCAAGAACCTTGCCTCTTTTATTCTTTAAGCAAAATATAGGTCAGAACTTAAAACGCTGAATTAATTCTCATTTAAGTGCATGAATCCTTTATTGCAGTCCACTAAAATAATGTGTGATCTTCTCAAATTGATGCAGCTCCTTCCTATCAGGTAGTTATAGCACTGTTTCTGAAGAGGCAGTGGAATCTGCCCACATATATGTTTCCAAGGCAATTAATGAATGAGAATCCTGGCGATCAGGAATGCTATGGGAAAGTGTGTGTAGATGTAAGAATTTTGGTCTCTGCTGTGAGTGGGAAGTGTTGTTGGACATGCACTGTACGAAACATGGGAAGATCCCCCAGCAGAAATCCTAAGTGAGGTTTCTTTTGCCCTTTTGAATATTTTTTCTCTATCCAATAAAGAAGAACCCCACTGGTGGGGAGTTTCAGATCCTGCTCCTTTACTCCTTTTCTTTTCTCTTCCCGCAGCCCCCTTGACGCAGCCGATCAGGTGCCTAAGGAAGTACCGCTCCCGGACTCCCAGCCCTTTGTTGCAATCTTACCCCAATGACCTTGTCTTTGATTTTGAGCCTGGTCCTGTATTCAGAGGTACTCGGGCACCTCTCCTCGCTTAACCACTTGTGCACGCTCCCTCACGAACATTTACATTGCACCGCACCAATTCTCTCACCACTGCTTCTCCACCGGAGATCCATGCCCACTCCATAGACCCATCGTGTACAGGAGTTGTGGAGCAGGTAGCTCAATCAGAAGCAGTATTGAGTCAAGGCTTGGGTCAGAGAAGGTTCATCCAGTTGTAAAGATGATTCAGCAGCTCCAGCAAGTACATGAGCAAACCCAGTTCCATCCATCTCTGGCGTGTTAGAGTGCTTCGCTTGCTACCAATCAGTCAATCAATCAGTCTAAACAAGCAAGAAAATCGAGCAGAGCATTGTCAGCTATCAGGCTGCAAAAAATGGGGGCAAATAGAATTTGGCCAACAGCAGTAGAATACAGGACAAAATTTAAAATGATACGTGTCCTAAGACTAACGAAGTGAGGACATTTTAGTTGTCGATACAGTGTAGAGCTGGAGGAACAGGAAAGTCGATGTTTTGGGTTTACACCCTTCATCAGGAGTGATGATGCTCTCTGACTTGCTGTGTTCCTCCAGCCCCACACTGTATTGACTCTGACTCCAGCACCTGCAGTTCTTGCTATCTCCGACATTTTGATTGCATTCATCTCTTAACATACTGGAAGTCAGAAGGTTTTAAGATCATTTAGCATCTGCTGGTGTGCACTGTTTGCAATAATTTTACATTGTATTGAGGAGGAGGGAGGATGCAGAGGGTGTGGATGAAGTATGATGTGAAGGACAGTCATTGCATCTTGTCTGTTCGGTCAGCTGTTATCTCAATCCCAGGCCAGTCAGTGATATACTAAACAATACAATACTACTTTTTTTAGTAACAAATTTATTTACAAAATGCAGTCGTGCATTTAGCTGTTTTGTATTTAATAGCTCCAAGTCCCAGCAGTCTCTCTCAAGAATGCCTTTAGCTCCTTAATAAAACAATACTCTTCAGCTCTGTATTTCAATATAATTAATATTCCAATAACATGTACACATGTATTTGTAATTCATGTGGTTCACTGTAATAAAAATGAGCTTGTTTCCTTTAGCTTGACCGTTGAGGTAGAGACACACTGTTAGGTAGTACACACCATTTGTTGTTGCTGTTGTAAAAGTCCCAACTAATAATCCAACATTGACCATCAGAATTCCTAGAAACATTGCATAATAGTAGAGCATGTACATTACAGATTTGAAATGATTGATGCAATGGATTCATTAAATAAAAGAAATAGTTGCCACAGTCTTACCAGACTATAGGACTGCTCTCTCGTTAGAGAGATAGTCGGCTGCTGGTGGTTTAACCTGACGGTCCCCACACCTCAGGCAAGGTGAGAGTTTGAGAAGGAGAGTCCTTCCTCAGCCAGCACAGGAACTTAGCCCACACTGTTAGTGTCACTGTACATCACAAACCAACTGTCTATTCAACTGAACTAAATTGTCCCCTGAGCAGATACGTTATTGAGAGTGGTATGGTTGTTGTGTAAGAAAAGGAAAGAGGTGTTCTACATTCATTTATACCCAATTATAAGAATTTGAATTTTACCAGTCTTATCTCATTTTCTCTGATCTGCTGTATTCCAATCATCTTTAACCACTTGTTATTCCAAAGAAGTGGGGTACTTAGTGTATTCAAGTAGGAATTGAACACATCAGCCAATGCATTAAACAAGCACACAGGAATTCATTCCAAAAGCAATGTATTGCAGATGAAGCATATCTGAACTAAAAACAGAAAACACTGGGCGGGCTGGGACAGAATCGGTAGAGAGAGAAACAGGGGCACCATTTCTGAGACCATTTGTCACAGGAAGGATTGCAGGAGAAGAGGTGGATTGAGTCCTGGAAGAGGTAAATGTTTCACTCCAAACAGAATTCTGGACAAAACAAAAATCATATCAACTTTCTCAATGTCTAGAAACAAAATACTGCTTCTGATCAGTGCCTGTTTTCCTTGTTGAACACATTCCCACACTGTTTTATAATTTAGAGTGCCTCTTTAGTGCAAGAGACAATGTGCCTTTTCTCTGGGTTGTCAACCTGCTCACTAACATTGATTATCAGCCTTAAAGCAATTACATTAGCAAAAATATTTTTAATTTATTGCTCAGTAATCATTTTGAAGACAAATATCTTTCTTAAAGAAAATCTAGATCTGACATTCGCTAAAATGGTTTCAATATGCAGCCAAAACCAGATTGAAAGGCACACAGTTTCCATAATGTATTTTTTCTGATGTTCATATTCTGTGCTTTTTGAGGTTGGGGGAAGAATTTTTTGTTTCAAAATATTCTTCTTTACCTTCAAATTTCTTTCCTAATAATGTCTTCACATTTTAGAGCAGGTTATCACTTCTGAGTGGGTACATAATAGGAAGGGTTTCAAGGTAAATGGGCCAAATGCTGGCAAATGGGAGTAGGTCAGAATGGGATGTCTGGTCAGTGTGGATGAGTTGGACTGAAGGGTCTATTTCTGTTCTGTATGACTCTGTGTCTCTCTGAGATTGATAGGCAACACTAGGTGAAAAGATGTTGAGATTGTGCTCGAGATAAACTTAAATCGTTAAGCTAAGTGCTTACTTTAGTCACCATATCTGCTGATGATTTGCCTGTGTTTGTGTGGAAGGCAAGTGTGCAGTTAGCCCATGACACTACTGACTCTTGCTGGAGTACTATACTGAAGGGCAACGGATGCTGATCGTTGCTGGGTACTGTGTGAAGGGGTAGGGGTTGCTGACATTGCTGGGTACTGTGTGAAGGGAGAGGGGTTGCTGACATTACTGGGTACTGTGTGAAGGGGTAGGGGTTGCTGACATTGCTGGGTACTGTGTGAAGGGAGAGGGGTTGCTGACATTGCTGGGTACTGTGTGAAGGGAGAGGGGTTGCTGACATTACTGGGTACTGTGTGAAGGGGGAGGGGTTGCTGACATTACTGGGTACTGTGTGAAGGGGAAGGGGTTGCTGACATTGCTGGGGTACTATGTGAAGTGGAGGGGTTGCTGACATTGCTGGGGTACTGTGTGAAGGGGGAAGGGTTGCTGACATTGCTGGGGTACTGTGTGAAGAGGAGGGGTTGCTGACATTGCTGGGTACTGTGTGAAGAGGAGGGGTTGCTGACATTGCTGGGTACTGTGTGAAGGGGGAGGGGTTGCTGACATTGCTGGGCTTACAGTTTCAAGGTTACTTTGCAGTCTTTGAAAATAACATTTCTTCACGTATTACTCCTCTCCAAGTATTAACTTTTGGGCCAATCCAAAGCTCAACCTTATTTTCAGCAGGAATGAAGCGAACAAATTTGTAGATAGTGCCTGGTGGAAGGAGAGATCTCCAGGAGCACATTTCCACTTGCTCTTCGCCTCAGGGTGTCAAAGCCAGTGATTATTCTCATTGAAAATCCTGGGGAGATTTGAGATTGAAGTGTGGAGTTGCTTTTCTCGGTTGACATTGGATCTGTGTGGGCGAGCATTGTTTATTGAGGGTGTAAGGCAAGTTTCAGCATTGCCTGAAAGCTCATTACTAGAGATCACCTATCATTGACTATTGTTGTATCCAGCCCTAAAAGTGAATCTCTTTGAAGTATGGAAATATCCTTAGTAGCAGTCTAAGCATGAATCCTTGGTTAAGCAAATGGAGTTGTTGACCGTAAAATTTCCCTAAAAGTCATCTTGTCTAGTCCTAAGCACATTGGTTTCTGCCCTACTGGATTCCCACCTGCTCCACTTTATATTTACCTCTAACCCCTCTGCAGTAAGTTGTTATTGCCCTGAACTAAGATAGGCACAATAGCTTGAAGAGTTTGAACTACACGGCAACCCTGACCTCACAATAACAGCTTACCCACTGCACAGGGCTAGTTACAAGAGACAACAAGGTGCTTTTGAATGTTGCCGTGTAGCTAACTTGCTGCAGCCCTATCAAGAAATTTCAAGTTGATGGCCATAACTTCACGCTTTTCTATTTCTTTTTCCGCCCCTACCTCTTAATCAAAAATCAGTTATGTGCATGGTCACTCCTTATTTTGGGAGCCACTTTGGCTGTGAGATCATTCACCAGTGTCGTACCCTGCATGGGCTGTCCAACATTATAGTTTAGCTTCTTGCCTTATTTTGGGTGACTCTTTGCTGTAGTAACGATTCTGCTTTCTGTTACCTCTCGGTTCCTCCACACCCCCTCCTGTTACAACGTTGGTTTAAACAAAAATTTAAACAGGGTCCACATCAGGCCTGTCGGCCACCCCACCTGCTTCGCTGCCTGGTTCCCTGAGTTGTGTCAAAACGTTGCAGAAATCACCCGGTAGTCAGCCACGAGAGAGGAAATCATCATCCTCATCATCCGAAGACCGGAATAAGATGGTAAGCAAGAGGTCCTTCTCCCTCTCCCTTGTGTAAGTGCAGTGAGGGGCTGAGATAACGAATTGGGGTGTTTACACAGATAAGGGGGAGTTGGGAGATGTGTGACGAAGGATTTGAAGGATAGCAATCATGGCTGTGAGCTTTTCTGTGCTGGGAAGGGAGAGATTGTTCAGGGATGCCTAGTCCTGGCTGCCCTCCTGGCCAGCAGGTGACATGGGTGTGGATTGTTTGGTAGGAGCAGAGGCATATTTTTGGTTGGGGAAGCCTAATGGTGAGAAAGAGAGCTATCAAGGCAGGAAGGATGAAGGGGATGGTAGGAAGATGACATTGGATGGAAGAGATATATTTCTGATGGCTTTTCTGCTGATGTTAATTGTGATTCTGCCCAATCCCTTTGCCGTTGATACTGTGGGGTTTACATTGTGCCAGATCACAAAATAGGTTCAGAGGATGCAGAATGTCCTTTAGGTTCCTGAATAATACCAACACTACTATTTAGATGTTAGCGAGTACATTATCCAGGGCAAAATTGTCCGAACATCACAGTAACTTGTCCATTCTCTTGAGCATCTCCGTCCATTGAGGGAAGGTGCACATCTTGTTGCCAGATTTCCTGAAGGATACCCAAGACATCAAGTATAGAGTAGAGTGATCAGAACTTTGACCTTGGGTCTTGAGAAATCACAGAGGCACTTCCTTGTTTCGCTGCATTTTGCAACATGGTTTTACTTGACAGTGGTTGGAATGGGGCCCACTTGAAAGACTTAATGTGAATGATATGTTACAACAGGAGAGTCAGAAAAACAAGTAGAACTTGCGGTGTGAATGGTGCTGAATTCACAGTACAATTTTTAACCTGGGTATTTTTTTCCCTGCTATTTACAATGGTTTCTGCTTTGTAGAAAACTCTGGGTCGAAGGGACTCCAGTGACGACTGGGAAATTTCAGAAGGTCAGATCACATTGGGTCAAAGGATAGGATCGGGCTCATTTGGAACAGTGTACAAGGGAAAGTGGCATGGTATGTAATGTGGCAAGGTTCTCACTGTTCTTGGGTACATACGTGGTGGATGGTATTTAGCTATTTGATTGGATTTGGTGTTGGGCCACTGGAATGCTATGGATTGTGTTGCAGCACCTTTGAGGGTCCAGAACTCTAAGAAGCTGCAGTTCAGGTTCAGTCAAGCTGGTTACACTCCAGACCCCCTCCACGGTGAGTTCATGCAGTGTGTTGCAGCTTTAACCATTTGGCATCATCATTGCCACAGCCACAGATGATATTTCTCGCAAGAAAAAAGGGGGTGGATTGTGGAAAATGAGTATCACCTCTGCACCCTAAAAGCCAGTCTTAAAAAAAAGCAGTGTATTTTGTTCAGCCACCAACATTGTAAGTGGGTGAGACTTGTTTGACCAGCTCTGGGTGGTACAATGACCAAAACCGAAGATTGTTTATTGAGTAAAGAGCATTTAGCCCATGGTCATTCTGTCTCCTTTGTTCCCAATCCAGATGCAACTGTCTTGGATATGTTTCAAGGTGCATTGGTCTGAGACCAGTAAGGAATGCTTAGTGCCCCTTGCACACCACCATAGTTCCCAAAAACAGCATTGTGCATGAGTTTTTGTAAACTTCCCACAATGCATGTTTGGTCAGATCAGACTGAGATGGATGGATGTTTCCTAATGGTATCAAGCGATGTCAATCAAATGTGGGGAAAAAGGAGCTGGGTATAAATCTAATTGAGAGGTGGAATAGGCTCATACTCTTATGGCAGGGTGCTTGAGAAAAAAATTGTTGGATAGCTCAACTTGTGTTCTAGGGCCTGACTGGCAAAAATTTCCAAAACACAACTTTATCCTCTATCATCATGAAGGTGCTGATGAGGAGTCGATGCTCGGTGGCAATCTGCAAGGGTCACCTCTTGAAACATTGCCAGATCCATGAATTTGGAAAAGCCTTGGGGTCATGTGTTTCACGCCAGCCTTCTCCTTGGCCTCCTTTTGAAGGTCTTGGCTTCAGCCTGAGAACGCCTGTTTGGATGCTGGGTGTATCTTATTGTCAGTAATTCACCATGGCAGCTAATGCCAACAGACCTTATTGGCACTAGAGAGGCCACCAAAGGCTGAGCCTGATCCTGGACTGGCACAAGTTCTGTATGAGCTCACTTTACGAAAGGGTGTGACTGGACAGAGCTCTTCATCTCTCCATCCCTTTTCCCCTCTGCCTGGGAGCCTCCAACCTCCTTGAGATAAGCACATTTTGACCTCAATCATTGTTAGGTTACTGAGTAACTGAAGGGAAAAACTGTCAACTGTTAGGGGAGTATGATTCTGTTTAGGCTAATTAACTTGTAGAATGAACCAATTCTGTTGTTGTGCTGCCACATGCTATAAAATGCTGTTTGTCCACAGGGGATGTTGCCGTGAAGATGCTGAATGTTACAGCTCCGACACCTCAACAGCTACAAGCCTTTAAGAATGAAGTGGGAGTCCTCAGGTAAGAGGATCATGGCGAAATTCTGAAAGCCAGCCTTTCAATCAATCAGCAGACCGTGAGTGAAATATTGGAAAACTGTTGATGAAAATTGTACAGGCGATGTGCAATCCCATTGCACCCCCAGCACCCCCCTCGTTGATATCTGACAATCTCTGCCAAAATTAGGGGAGCTGTTCCATAGGCTCTTCACCAACACTAGTTGACAGTCATCATCACAGAATCAAACCTTAGCCGATCGTGATGACTCAATGTCTTATACAAATAGGAGGATGAACCCTGAAGATATGGTGGCCAAGGAGGGAGTCCTCAAAATTAACTGCTGACCCCATGATATCTTGTGGTATCAGGCCAAGCATGAGCATGAAAACCACCTGCTGATTCCCACCTACCTACCCCTTCCTCAGCTGATGAGTCCATCTTGAATAGCATTTTGGAAGAAGTGCTGAGGGTAGCAAAGGCAGAGAATGTGCTCTGGGTAGGGGACACCAATGTCCATCAATGACAGCAGCTCAATAGCACCCCTATTATCCAAGAGGCTTGAAGAACAAAATCAGCAGAAAGGTAGTTACAATTGAAGTGCCAATCCAGGGAGAAAACAGTCCAGGATTCCATCTGTGCAGAAACAGCATGCTAAAGACAGAGCTAGGTGACTCCACAACCAGTGCTCAGATCCAAGCTCTACAATTGAACCACCTCTAGCCAAGCATTGGGTGGTCATCAAATGACTGATTGGAGCACCCGGCGCCACGTACATCCCAGTCCACAGTACTGGTGCCCAGAATATCAATGCAAAAAAAAACACTGAAATGTGTGCATTAATTTTCAGGCTGAGCTGCAGAGTAATTGAAGCCTTCTCCAGAGGTGCCCATCATCACAGCCTTTAAACCAATTTAGTTCACTCCACATCATGTTGGGAAACAGATGAGCATACTTAATATAGCAATGGGCAACACCTCAGCGTTAATCCTGAAGAGTGTCTTGGAAAATTGCCAAGCTATGTCCTGTACATAAGAATAACAAATGCAATTTGAACAATTATGAACCCATCCTATGTGTCTCCATCAATATTAAAGTGATGGGTCGTGCCTTCATTCTGCAGGGACATGTAGTTTCTGATCTCATTATAGCCTTGATCCAAACATGGTCAAATGGTCTGACTCCTGGAGGTGATGCGGCAGTGACTGCCCTTGACATCAAGGCTGCCTTTAACCACTACTGGCATAACGGAGCCTTGGCGAAACTAAGGTCACCTTGTGAAAAAACTGTTGGTTGGAATCATGCCTAGCAGAAAGGTAGATGGTTGCAGTTATTAGAGCCCCTGACCTACAGGTTCCTCTTCATGTCACTCTTCATCATGATTTATTCTATACCAATGTTCCTTCACTGTCACTGGGTCAAAATCCTGGAATTCCCTCCCTGTTAACATTCTGGGTCTATCTACGCCAAATGGACTGCAACAGTTCGAGGAGGCCTTTTCTCCCAATAGCCCATGGTGAATGGTCACTCTGTCTCCACCATAGACACAGGGTGGCAGCAGTGTGCACCGGCTATAAGGTACACTACAGCAGCTCATCATTATTCCTTTGAAAGCTCGCGTGACTTCCAAACCCACAAGCTCTGCCACGCTGAAGAATTGAAAACAATTGATGCATGCCAGGGCAGTATCTGCAAGTTCCCCACAAAGTCCTAAACCATCCATTGTTGTGACAAAAATACTGTCTAACTAACCTGGATCTCCTTCCCTAACATCACCTGGGTGTAGCTGTCCCAGATGAACTGTAGCAGTTCAAGGAAGTGGTTCGCTGTCATGTTCTCATGGAAAATTAGGGATGGACAAGCAAAGCAGATGTTACCAGCTATTCCCATATTCCATGAGTGAATCATAAAATATGGATGAGATAATGGCATTTGAGGTATATGAGGTCTGATGTCATTCAAACAATATGGTTGGAATGCTTTGTCTACTTTGATACATCGTCGTTCAGTCCTTTAAGAGCACATCATTTGAACTTCCCATACATGACATCAAACACAGCCTGCAGGAACGGTCCTGTGAGTGGTGTTAATTATAAAGGATCTGTCCTCTGCCCTGTAAGTTTCATAGTCCCATCTATTTACTCTTCATGGTCCTGAAAGTGGTAATCATAGAAACAGACCTAGGCTGTGAAGTATGAGAGGGTTATTTGACTGGAAGGCACCAGAACCAAGTCCAGCCATGTTCATGTCCAGTGTCTATACATATACGTACACGTAGCTCCCTAAGTTGGGGTGAAAACCTGGCTCTCTTTCCACATTGGCCTAATATCAGCTGCAGATCTATTGAGGCCAAATACACATCTAAATACTGTTGTGTCTGGTTTTTGGTTTCATTTGAGGGGAACAGTAATTAATATTGACAACAAAATAAATTGTTTTCATTGTTTTCTATTCATTTTGGTTGACTTGTGCTGAAGCTTTGAGTGCCGATGAAATTGGAATGGCAGAGCCTGATGAGCGAGCTTTGTAGTGTCTCCATTTCTCATGGATCCTGAAGCAGCATTGTGTGATAAATGCACCACTTGCTGGGGGACAGTGTTTATGGCCATAGCCCACTGTATTTATGGCCCAGTCTGATCCCACTTTCCAGCCTGATGCCACTTTGCAGCATTTGGCCTATAATCGTGCAGGTTAAAGCCTTTGAGGTGCATGTACAGACACTTTTTTGAATGAGTCATGGTTTCTGCCTGTCCTCCCTTTTCAGGCCAGGAATTCCAGACCCCAACTATAAAAACTTGCCGCCTCTCTCCTACCTTTCCTCATCTCCTCCCTAATCTTTTAACCAATCACCTTAAATCTGTGACCTCTAGTCAGTGACCTCGCTGCTCAGGTAAATAAACCCTTCCCATCCAGTCTATCCATGCGCCTGTACATATCAAATCCTCCCTCAGCCTCCTCTATTCCAAGGAGAACAATTGCAATTTATTCAATCCCTTCACATAGCTTCATTTTTCTAATTGTGGCAGCTTCCCCATTAATCTTCTCTGTACTCTCTCTAAAGCAGTGACATCCAATCTGTAATGGGGTAACAGATGCTGCACAAAGTACTTGCTGGCCACCTGCCAGGTAAAAGGACCAAGCCTGTGCTGGTCACAGATGAAATATAGACCATTATTAAACCCTGCTTCCTGACATGGATTCAGAAGGTTTGGCCAGGATCCCTTTTAGAGTGGCTGCAATTAGTCAGCCGTTTTCAGGCAAACCCACATTCCTGCGCTGATCATTCAGTCAACCTCCTGAAGCCATATTGTGTTTAGGCATTTTGAATAATCACTTCGAAAGAAGTAGCCAGACTGCTCATCTTCTCAAGCTCCATGTGAGGTACTGTTGAAGCATTTTCAACCATAAATCACTGAAGTTGGTAGAAAGTATCTTGCCTTTCCGTGAGATGGATGTTTATGGTCTGAACACGACACCTGTTCATGAATCCCTTGCGAAAGGATGCTTGACCTATCCTCATTTGTCATCCAGATTGATGACTTGGAGGCTGTGAAATATGGTCCTGCTCCTTCTGTTGACATTGCTCCCTCCAGAGCTCCCATCTTTCTATCTGAAGTGCCTGAATCTCTACACACAGGGCGAGTCACATTGGGAATTGCAGCTTCATCAGCTTAACAGTCAGCAGAAACCGATAAAAAATGCTGCTACTTTCACTGTGAAGACAGGAGTGTGATACTTGATGTGAAACATTTTTGTTTGGTAATAGTATCTTGCAATCAAATAATGATTACAGCAAAGAAATAGTCTCTTCATGTTTCTATTTGCAAGAACAACTTGCTTAGCCCCACTCCAGCCACATCTTCGCCAAACCTTCTCCTTCCAATGGCTATCCACTTCCCTTCTAGGATGCTATAATCCACCGTAGTGCAATCCAGATTTAACCAGTTTTAGCTAAAGGAAAATATTTTTTCTCTCGTTGCCATTGTTTCTTCTGTCCCTTATATCAGTGTACCCAGGTTCTTGCTCCTTCCACAAGAGGGCATTGTTCCTCCCTATCTACTCTCTTGAAAGCTGTGATGATTCACCTGTATCGACTCTCCTCTCGACCATCTCCCAGGAGAACAGCCCCCCCAGCTTCTCTATATTCGCACATCACAGAAATCCCTCATGCCTGGAACCATTCTGGTAGATCTTTTCTACTTCCTCTTTTTGAAACCTTCATATCTTCCCTGAAATGTGCAAGTCGGAACTGGGTGTGACACCTCACTGGAGGCTGACCTGTTGTTTTGTGAAGGTTCACCATACTGTCCTTGCTGTTGTGCATCGAGTACTAAGGCTGCGTCTGTGTGGCCAACATCAGCTCCAGGTGAAGCACTGCACACACGTATGCACAATCAAAACATTACTGTTCAACTTTCACCAACAGCAAAGCACCATATCCTAAAAATGAATCAAAGTCAGAATATATTGGGCCAGGGGTATTTATGTACATTAATGATGAATGGTTCTAGAAGGCTTCAAATCCTTTTTTGTGCCGAAGGAATTTACATCAAAATTCTCCCCCCTCCTATATGCAGCCTAACTGTACAAAATATTTTAAAAAACATGAAACCAATTAGGAATCAAAAAGTACCACAAAGGCATGGTGTCTCAGTGGTTAGAACTGCTGACTCACAGCACCAGGGAATCAGGTTGAATTCCAGCCTCGGGTGACTGTCTGTGTGGACTTTGCACGTTCTCCCTGTGTCTGCAGGGGTTTCCTCCCACAGTCCAAAGATATGCAAGTTGGGGAAATGGCCATGCTAAATTTCCCATAGTGCCCAGTGATGTGCAGGCTAGGTGGGTTCGTCATGGGAAATGCGGGGGTCTGGGTGGGATGCTCTTTACATAGTCAGTGTGGACACAATGGGCCGAATAGCCTACTTCTACACTGTAGAGACTCTGTGATTCTCTGATCATTAGTTCAGATGGTTTCGGATACCATGCAGAGCACATATGATGTTAGATGTGTCACAGCATGGTTCAGCATCCATTGTCTGGTTTCCTATGGGAATGGGCCATGTGAACTGGAGCTGAGGATTTGGAGAGAAGGGAAAGCAGAACACAAAGATTAACATGAGAGTCTCTACTACAATCAGACCCCTTCCTCAACTCAACATTAGTGTTGCGCTCAGTACTTTTTAATTAAAGCAATAAAAAGACGTTTTAACTGGATATATTGCTAATCCCAATGTATGCTGTATAATAGCTCTTGATTATATGTAAGGAATATACCTTTCTCAAAGCTGACTTCTAAAATTGAGATTTGTTGCTTCCCTCTCTTCAATTTACTGTTAATGGTATTTCTTGACTTTCCAAGACTGTAGATTCTACCAGTGTGTTTCTGGTTGAGTTACCAGTTCTGGTTGGCCTTATTCGCTGGGGGTCCATCATGTCATGCTGCCCTACCTAGTCCTACCTACTTCCTATCTCCAGTATCATCATGACTGATTACATTTTCACAGTGAAAGTTAAAAGAAAACATTTGTTTAAAAACTGCCTCTATATAATTGTTCTGGGTTGCTCACAGCTGTATCCAGGAGATGAATCTTCAGTCTCAGGGCAGTCCTGGAGGGTTGGCATAACTGCTTGCTATGCCCAGTAATGGCAGCCACTTCCTTTATTGTACTATGTGGCTGTAGAATGACATGTTCATGTTCCCCTATCAAAGCAGTACAATTCCATGGTATTTCCAAAGGAATATTTTCATCAGGATTTTGCCACTAGGGCTAGCACCTGTGGTTGTTTCACATGAGCTGGGTATCCCATTGTGTGTGTGGGTACATGTTTGGTTTTAACTATCAAGCCCAGTCAATATTTGCTCTTGAGGGTCTGGCATAAATGGCTGCTTGGCTGAAAAGATAAAGAGGAAATTGGGCAAATCAAAACCGTGACCAAAGTTTAAACAGCTTAATATTTAAAGGCAGCTGGGGTGAATTTTTGACACTCATAGCCAGTTGTCCACACTCTATAACTCTCATGTCCTCAATACTTAGACACTTAGATGCTAGGAGGCTATCTCATCTCTTTTTTGCACTGGTGTTGTTTGGTAGATGATGAATTAATATACTTTATCGTTCCCTGTCTAGAAAAACCCGGCATGTGAACATCCTCCTATTTATGGGTTACACAACAAAGCCTCAGCTTGCCATCGTGACGCAGTGGTGTGAGGGTTCCAGTCTGTATCACCACCTTCACATCATCGAGACCAAGTTTGAGATGATCAAGCTCATCGACATTGCCCGCCAGACTGCCCAGGGCATGGAGTAAGTCCCGAGGTTTTACCGCTAACCAGAGGAACCTGTGTGAGTGTGTGAACCACAGGCACAGTTATCTTTGTAGCTGAGTGGGTAACTATTCCTGTCCCCACCGGCCCTTGGGTAAAGTTCATACTTCTGACATAGCCCAGGTCTAGTTTCTACAGACACTTCTGTTGCACCCTTACAAATTCAGTGATGCCTGTGGGCTACGTCACCCTCCCTGTTGGTATACCTCACTACTCCCCAAGAGAGGGGGTCGCAAACTGAGTAAATATCAGAGCTCTATGTCCCTGGGTCCGCCCAGTAAAATGTACCGAATATGTGCGTTAGATGTATTGCCATTCCTCCTTTAGACCAGTCTCATGCCACACGTCGACTAAATTAGATATTAATAAGGACTGTTCTTTTTCACAGCTACCTACATGCGAAGTCCATTATCCACAGAGACCTGAAGAGTAATAGTATCCTTTTGTACTTGGTGTGTGAGCAGTGAGGCGGTAGGTGTTTGGCTGCCAATGGGTAAACTTTCCCTGATGGCACAGATGGCAAAGAGTGAGTGCCTGAAGCACCCAGCTGGTCGTGCTGGTTGTGAGCTGTGTTGGGAGCAAGGGCATTGGTGAGTAGACATCAGTGCCTCACGCCACATGGAGGAGTGAGTTAGTTCAGGTCTCTGTTTCAGATTAGTGTGCGCTGTGGCCTGTTGGAAAGATTGTGTGTGCCTGGATGTCAGGTGAAGACACAGCATGGCTTGGTTGTGATCCCATTCATGGAATAATAGTGTTGCAGCACTTAATGTCATGAGTCATTAAAAAATAATTTGCACGGTGGCTCATTGGTTAGCACTGCTCCCTCAAAGTACCAGGGAAACCCTTAGGTTCCAGCCTTGAGCAACTGTCTGTGTGACGTTTGTACATTCTCCCTGTGTCTGCATGGGTTTCCTCTGGGTACTCTGGTTTCCCCCCACAGTCCAAAGATGTGCAGCTTAGGTGGATTGGCCATGCCAAATTGCCCATAATGTTCAGGGATGAACAGGTTGGATGGGTTAGCCATGGAAATGGAGAGTTACAGGAATATGGTAAGGGTGTGTGTCTGGGTGGGATGCTGTTTGAAGAGTCGATGCGGATTTAATGGACCAAATGGCCTACTTTCACACTGTAGGGATTCATTGATTCTCTGAAATGGTAACACAAGATGAGGCCATTTGGACCATATTCCCAGACAATGCCAGTTTATCCACCGAGGCCATTTCCTGCTTTCTCACTTCCTATCACCTGAGCCAATCTGTTTATATTGCTTTTCAAATAACACAGTCTGTGTCTCAGCATTTCTGTTGGATCATCATTCCAGATTCTAATAACTGTGAGAAAGTAAGTTCTGTAAGTAGATTCCTCATTTTTCAGTGTAATCTGGGGCCACTTTCTATCAAATAGAAGAAGCAATCAATTTGAAAAATATTTTAGAACAAAACAGCCCAGCCTTTCCTGCTGTGCTGAATATCTTCATTGTTCCCTCTCTATGTCTCTGTGCTTTCCGCATTTGCGCAGTGCACCAGTTGTGACACAACCGTTTTCTACAAAATAAGCGCTTCCTTTCTGTTTTCTTTCTGTTTGACGAGATTTTTTTTTTGTCTATCATTGGGTATCTGCACCCTGCTCTACCTGTGGTTCTGTCCCTATCCCCTGACTCTCCCAGTGGTTGCAACTGACCCAGCCTTATCCCAGTCTCTCCACAACCATCATCCTCCTGGAAGCTGATATCTCCTCCTCCACACCCCACCCCATCTGTTCTCCCATGTCTGTTCCCCTTGCTCTTTTCACTTCACTTCCTTGTGCTTGACTCCCTGTGTTTGCCTGTTTCTTCCAAACATTCGTCAGCTATGATTAATTTAGTATCTTCAGAGATCAGTTACCTTGTGTAAGCACAGCTCCCTGTGGTACATCACTGTGGGAAACCCTCCACCTCCTGTCTCCTTGCTCACAGTCTCTCCTTCAAGTGCAGTGGTTTTTCAGACATTCTTTGTTTCCGTAGCCAGTTTGGGAAGCTCGTCAAATTCCGCCCGGAAATCCATTTAAACAACACCCAAAAGCAGAACTTGTTTCAGAAAGGCAGCAGGTCTGGCAGTGTACGTGGAGAGAATCAATCATAGAATGCCTACAGTGTGGAAACAGGCCCTTCGGCCCAACAAGTCCACACTGACCCTCGGAACGTCCCATCCAGACCCATCCCTCTATAACCCACCTAACCTACACATCCCTGGACGCTACGGGCAATTTAGCGCAGCCAATCCACCCTAACCTGCACATCTTTGGACTGTGGGAGGAAAGCTGAGCACCCGGAGGAAACCCACACAGACACGGGGAGAATGTGCAAACTCCACACAGTCACCTGAGGGTGAAATTGAACTTGAGTCCCTGGCGCAGTGAGGCAGCAGTGCTAACTACTTAGCCACCATCAGAAGAAAATGGGTCCACTTTCATTTGTCATTTATATGAATGATTTGGATGAGCCAATCTGTTTATATTGCTTTTTAAATAACACAGTCTGTGTCTCAGCATTTCTGTTGGATCATCATTCCAGATTCTAATAACTGTGAGAAAGTAAGTTCTGTAAGTAGATTCCTCATTTTTCAGTGTAATCTGGGGCCACTTTCTATCAAATAGAAGAAGCAATCAATTTGAAAAATATTTTAGAACAAAACAGCCCAGCCTTTCCTGGGCATGATTAATAAGTTTCTGGATGACACCAAATTTGGGGTTGTAGTGGAGAGTGACCTTGATCAATTGCGTCAATGGGCTGAGGCGTGGAATGTGGATTTTAATTTGGGAAAATGTGAGGTGTTGCATTTTGGTAGTACAAGCAAGGCCAGGACTTATACAATTGATAATAGGGCCTTGGTAGTGTTGTAGAACAGAGGGACTCAGGGTTCAGGCACACAGTTCTTTTAAAATTTTGTGTTACAGGTAGACCGGTTGGTTAAGGAGACATTTAGCTTGCCTTCATTGCTCAGACCTTTGAGTATAGAGTTTGGATGTCATTTTGAGGTTGTACAGGATGTTGGTGAGGCCTCTTCTGGAGAGCGTGCAGTTCTGGTTGCCCTGTTACAGACATATGTTATTAAATTGGGGAGAATTCAGAAAAGATTTACCTGGGAACAGAGCGTTTGAGTTTGAGATATAAAAATAGAATGGAAAGGCTGAATTTTTTTTTTCGCTGGAGCATAGGAGGTTGAGGGGTGACCTTACTGACCTTTATAAATCATGAGGGCCATAGATAAGAGGCATGCAGTCAAACATACCAGCTCAGCGAGCAAGTCTGCAACCTCATGGATAAGGTGAATAGCAAGGGTCTTTTCCCTCGGTTTGGGGTGCGTTCAGAGCTAGGGAGCATAGGATTTGGAGGGATGTGGGCCAAGCACAGGCAAGTGGGACTAGTTTAGTTTGGGAACATAGTCAACGTGGACTGGTTGGATCAAGAGGTCTGTTCCCATGCTGTATGACTATGATGATAACATGCACTTCTTTCCCCTCTGGGTTACCCTCTGAGCATTCAGTGAATAAATAGTTTTGTGCTGTCTGCTGCTACTGACCCATGGATTTCTACATAACCAGAAATTCATCCACAGTAATTCACTTTTGTATTGGTGACTTTTGGGCTTAGCTGATTGCTCGTCTGAAAGACCATCCTAACTGGCAGGTGAGCTGCTTGGAAAAGTGTCTTTTGCATTCGCACTTCGGGCAGTTTTGTTTTTTGTCATGTTTTCTGTTCCTTTACCCAAAATGTGTAGAGAATGTCTGAAACAAAAATAGAAATCGCTGGAGAAACTCAGCAGGTCTGGCAGTATCTGTGGAGAGTGGTACAAAGTTAACATTTCAGATCCCGTGATCCTTCTTCAGAACCTGGACTTAAAATGTTAACTCTGCTTTCTCTTCACCGATGCTGCCAGACCTGCTGAGTTTCTCCAGTTTCCATTGTTGTTTCAGATGTTCAGCATCCGCAGTTCTTCTGTTTTATTTTAGAGTTGAGGATGTCCTCGGACATCAACATTTAAACTGTTTAAATGAGTTGGGGCGTATTTGCTTTAAGTTTGAGAGAGTCAGGGTGCAATATTGAAATTTAAGCCTTTTGTTAATTGCGATGGACTTTGCACTTGGGGGAGCTGCATTATGCACTTTCATGTCTCTGAGTTCTTTGACTCCACTCAAAGATATTTTTCTACATGAAGACCTGACGGTGAAGATTGGAGATTTTGGCTTGGCAACAGTAAAGTCACGGTGGAGTGGTTCCCATCAGTTTGAGCAGTTGTCTGGTTCTATCCTGTGGATGGTGAGTGTGCAACTGTATCTAAAGGTTGGCCGTGAATCCGGATGTTAGAATTTGGTGCGCTGTGAGAGTTGTGTGTACACACTGGCTGTACAGTTGTATCAGTTCGGTTGACATCGAGGTTAGACCAACATACCAAGGGGTCAAATACATTCTAATGTCATTTAATTCCAAACTTGTTACAGCAGTCTGACTCATACAAGATCAATTATGCAGGTCAAAGCCCATTATTGTCTCTCAGTTTTCCTCTATGCAACCAAGGTTACCAAAGGAAAGTAATGCACTCGAATCCTCGTGCATAAGAATGACGGTGGCTGTTGGGAAATGCTGATATTTATACATATACAACCTGTGAATTTTACTGAACCTTTGGCAAAGGGTGTATGGGCTGGGAATTTCTGCTCCCTCCTTTGCAATCCAAAATCGAAATGTTTGGATGTGTGTTGGGAATCGAGATGCTGAGGAATGGAGCAAGTAAGCCTGAAGTTAAAAGCTTCAGTGTGAGAGGCTTTTCGTGCCCCCCAGTTGCACTGTAGGCCGGTTGAATCAGCACGTTTGGGTAGCAGATTGTGTCAAGTAATCTGCACCATGTCCCAGCGTTGGAGCTTTTAGCCATCCTTGCCAGGGATTAGTGCCACAGAGGTTCACCACTGATTCCTGAGCTGATGAACTAACCTATGAGGAGATATTGAGGATTCTGAGCCTGTACTGTCTAGGGCTCAGAAGAATCATAAGTGATTTCTCTGAATCTTACAAAATCTTCACTGAGACTGACAGAGTAAATGCTGAAACAATACTCCCACTGACTGGGAATGGCAGTGAGTCTAGAACTGGGGAACACGGCCCCAGAATAAAGAGTAGGCCATTTAGGACTGAGATGAGGAATTTCTTCACTCATTCAGTGGGGAATCACTGTCTTTCTGTCCTCCATAAGACAGCTGGGGCTCAGTCTTTTAGTCTGTTCAAAACAGAGATTTCTTTAAAAAAAAGATATTGACGGATATGAGGAATAATGGTGAAAAATGGCATTTTGAGTTAGAAGGTCAGCCATGATTTAGCTGAATGGGGAAACAGGCTTGATGGGCCGAATGAGCTACTTTTCCCATGCCCTATAGATCTATTGTGTATCACACTAAATGTGGTAACCTGCAAAATCACAGACACAATGTGTTTCTCCCTCACACCCACTCCAAGGCTCTCTTTCTATGGTTGACTGTCCTCCTTGAGTGGATTGAATGCTTATAATTCTGCTTAGAGGCTTTGTATATGCAGCAATGGGAGGGAATCTTTGGCCATTAGTTTAAGGGAAAGAAACTCTGTCTTTGGTGCTATTCTGTCAGTAAAATTAAACAGAGGGAATTGTGCTGCTTTGTTTATGATGCCACGCATCTAGTGACCAGAGTCCATTTGACCCCAGCACATGCTGTTTAGGAAAATTCAATCCATTAAAATGCTGAAAACATTAAATCTTACTTGCTTTAGCCTTTGAGGAGAATTTCCAACTGTGTTGAAGTCTGAGCTCTTTGTACGGTGATGTTTGTTGAGTAGAAGCAGAGTCAACAAGAGGATATCAGATGAGTGGCTGGTGGAGCACTGATAAGGGTCAGCAGCTTGACCCAAGGTCATGTTTCAATCCTGAGGAATAGGGTCTTCAAGGACAACAGCATCAGATCCAACACTGAGTTTGTGGTTTACAGAGCTGTGGTGGTTCCCTCTCTCTGAGAGTGGCTCTGAGACGTGGACTGTCTACAACAGACACCTCAAGGCAATGGAGCAGTGTCACCAATGCTGCCTGCACAAGATCCAGCGAATCCACTGGGAGCACAGACGCACCAATGTCCACATCCTCGATCAAACCAACATCCCCAGCACCGAAGCACTGACCACCCTAATTGGCTATGATGGGCTGGGCACGTTGTCCACATGAGTAATGCAGGACTCCCCAAGCAGACACTCTACTCCCAGCTCTGAAACGGCAGGTTAGTGCCACGTGGACGGAGGAAACGCGTCAGTGATACCCTCAAGGCCTCACTGGCAAAGTGCAGCATTCCCACAGACACCTGGGAATCACCAAGACCATCCAAAGTGGAGGAGGCGCATCCGGGAAGGCATTGAGACTTGCCATCGGGGGAAATAGCAGAAGTCAGGGGAAAACGGTGTGAGCAGCATCTGCCCCACCCACGCCTTCCTGTGACCACATTTTGCCCATTGGAAACTAAAACCAGGCACCCTGTTACCATCTTTACTTGAAGGCTCATTACTGTCTGCTGGACATCTTTACAGCTGTGCTACCCAGAAGCTCCAGTCTTTCACTGCTTTCTGTGTCCCTCATGGGTCTGACTTCCTCCAGCAGATCTAATCTTCGCTCTCGCTAACCCAAGCTTTGCTTTTGCAGGCGCCTGAGGTGATTCGAATGCAAGATAAGAACCCCTACAGTTTTCAGTCCGATGTCTACGCATTTGGGGTGGTTCTCTATGAGTTGATGAGTGGACAATTACCCTACTCCAACATCAATAACCGAGATCAGGTGAGTAAATTCACTAGCATTACAGATTTAATTTATTTCTTCATTTTTTTTAATCATACAAATGTTATGTTCGTTGAGATGAGAATGTTAGCACTGAGAGTGTGAGGAAAAACCTTTTCACCTGGAGGGTGTTGGGAATCTGGAACTTACTGCCTCTGAGGGTGGCAGAGACAGAAACTCTAATCACATTGAAGGAGTATTTAGATGTATACTTATGATACCCAGACATACAAGGCTATGGGTCAAGTGCTGGAACATGGGATTAAAATAATTAGGTGGTGATTTCAGACTGCCATTGACATAAAGGGCTAAAGGATCTTTTTCTGTGCAAGTGATTGCTATGTCTCTAAGAATGGAAGGTTCTCAATAAATGCTCATTTATCAAACAATGTCAGAGCAAGTGAGAGTATATGCCATTTAAAATATCCAATTACAGTTAATATGTGCTGTCCCTGGCCTGGGAGTGTTCAATGGAGACAGTGTAGAGGGAGCTTTACTCTGTATCTAACCTCGTGCTGTCCTTGTCCTGGGAGTGTTTGATGGCAGAGGGGGCGCAGTGCTGTAAGAAACAGGATATCAGCAGTTTGGGCTCTGAGTAAACAGATTCGAAGCCAAGATGGCAAAGGAGAATCTCACCTTCCCATACAGGCACCGACTCAGGATGGCAGAGTGGATATCCACACCCTGTGGCATCAAGGGAGGGAGTGTGAGTGCGCACAGCGGTGAGTGTGTGGGGAGACAGAGTGAGTGAGCGAAGAAGGCAATAAGTGAGTGTGTGCAATGGGGGTAGTGTGATGGGGACAGAATGAAAGTGTGGATGAGAGGAGAGAGTTTGAATTTCAGTCAGAATGTGTGGGAGGGTACATTAGAGAGAGGGGACGGGGAGATTGTGTGCATGAATTGGGAAATTAGAGTGAGATCCTTCTCCCAATAGTGTACCAGCATTCTACTATCCTTCCCCTTACCCACACAATACAGTCAAACTCCCTCTCCCACTCATGCTTTCTCTTCTTTTTCCCACTCTCTCAGTTGCTCGTTTTCTCCTCCTCACACTCTCCCTTGTATTCTTCTACTTGCACTGTCTCTCCCTCATGCTCTCCTACTCACACGCTCTTCCCCCTTTCCCACTCTCACAATTGTTGTCCCTCTCCCACTTGCACGCACTTACTCTCTAGCTCCCATTTGTGCATGCTTTCTGCCTTTCACATTCACGTGCTGTCTCTCTCCCTTTCCTACTTGCACATTCTCTCTCTCACCTGCCCATTTGCACAGTCTGCCTCCCTGGCCCACTTGCATGCTGTCTCTCCCTCCCTTCCTCTCCTGCTCACCCTCTCCAACGCTCACTCTGTTGTAACTATGATGGTGAGGACAACCCGCCCTTCCTTTCCTTCCAGTTGAGGTATAATATCAGGTAGATACCGAAAACAGTTTTGAAATGTCCCTAAGGTACTGTTGGGTCTGCACCCCACTGGTTTGGTAGATTGTCAGTGGCTTGATGTGTTTTATCTTGTGGTTGGCTTTCAGATAATCTTCATGGTTGGCCGAGGTTATCTGACCCCTGACCTCAGTAAGGTGCGCAATAACTGTCCAAAGGCAATGAAGAGGTTAATGGCAGATTGTCTGAAGAAGAAACGTGATGAGCGCCCTCTGTTCCCTCAGGTAGGTGGAGGACCCACCTCCTCACTCCCTATATCAGCAGCTGGAGTGTGACAGGAAATGCTGCAGAACAGCTGGACAGCCTCTTGGGCCTTGTATCAATATAGGGAGTGCTGTGTGTGATTTATAAATTGTTAGTAAATATATATAAGTTTATAAATTGTTAGTAAATATATATAAGTTTATAAATTGTTAGTAGGTCCATGATTGGGGTATTGCATGTAGTTTTCAGCACCTAACTCTACGAAGTCTTGAAAAGGACCCAACAATGTCTTTTAGCCTTGATTACAATGGAGAAGAACTTGATGAGCTAGGGCCTTCTGATGCTGCAGAAGAGGTTATGGGTTGTTACTGAGGATGTCAAACTCATCAAGGTATTTGAATGATATATACCATTTTCATCAGTCAATCTCAAGTCGGGAGGGGATGCAGCAGGCTGATAATCCTCACCTGAAAAAGAGACAAAATTAGAGAGAATGTTTCCATGCACAAGGTAGACTGTTTTCCCCCAGTTGGGATTGAGGCTGAGACTCATCGTTGGGTCAGTACTTGCAAAGGGAGAAGGTGCAAATTGTTCTGGTACACAGCGTTGGGGATGAAGGCACAGGAGATGTTGTGGAGAATTCCAAGTAAGTTGTGGTTACAAGGGGACAGGGGTTCAAAGCAGCATGGCCACAGAGGGTGCACTGCCTACAGTGCTTGTCAGTGGCAGCAATGTCCCAGGTCCTACCTCAAATAAAGGTGGCACAGATCAAGAGAGAAAACACTGAGTGCCGTTCTCATTCCCTCCCCGCTCCCATTCATTCAAAGCCACCGAAAGCAAGCATCTGATTACACTTTTTTTAAGCTTGAAGTTTCTGTCTTGCAATGTGACTAATGTTATTTAATTCATTTGAATTGTATGCTTCGGCGACTGAAATTAAACAGGAGCAGACTGAACGCCCTGGGTCTTTTTTCTGTGTGAGTAGTTTTTGTGTACACAAGTGGTTGTGGTGTGTTTGGACTGGGATTGCTGGTCATTTCTCTACTAGTGGTAGACTTGGGAAAGGAGATGTCTCTCCGTTCTTGTCGCAACTTGCCCTGCCCTGCTCTGCCCAATGGGAGGTGTCAGCCCTGTCTTAGTCTTTCTGTGTTCGAGTTTGCTGAATCTCAAAAACAACACTGAACAAAACTTGCCTTTTTCACATGAAGTTTGAATTTTGTCAATGCCCAAACATTGACGTAGTAAAGGACTGCACACAATTGTGCCTGCAATGCATAGGGATGTACTAATTGCTGATACGCTGGTGGTATTATCACCAAACTATTAATTCAGAAACTCAGCTAATGTTCTTGGGACCTGGGTTCAAATCCCAGCATGGCAGGTGGTGGAATTTAAATAAAAATCTATAAAAAGAATCTGCAATTAATGATGACCATGAAACCATTCTCCATTGTTGGAAAAGCCTGGTTCACTAATGTCCTTTAGGGAAGGAAATTGCCATCCTTACCTGGTCTGGCCTACATGTGACTCCAGGCCCACAGCAATGTGGTTGACTCTTAAATGCCCTCTGGGCAATTAGGGATGGGCAATAAATGCTGTCTCAGCAGGGACAGTCAAAAACCATGAGTGAAAAAGTCACACAGAACGCAAGATTAACATGAATGCTATAACTGTAACCACCCCAGCTTGTTCCATCCCATCCCACAGGCTCCCCCTTCACCTGCTAGAATAGAATAGAATCCCTACAGTGTGGAAACAAGCCCTTCAGCCCAACAAGTCCACACCGACCCTCAGATCATCCCACCCAGAACCATCCCCCTGTAACCTAATCTACACATCCCTGAACACTACAGGCAATTTAGAATGGCCAGTCCACCTAACGTACACATCTTTGGACTGTGGGAGGAGACTGGAGCACCTGGAGGAAACCCACACAGACACGGGGAGAATGTGCAAACTCCACACAGACAATCGCCCGTGGAATCAAACTTGGGTTCCTGGCGCTGTGAGGCAGCAGTGCTAACCATTGAGACATCGCGCTACTCCAGCTGTCTCTGGTTGTCTGTCCCTTGCACTGCCCAGTCCTGCTCAAGTACAGAGGTTGCAGTGAAAGGCCAGAGACGGAGCAGCCCACTATCCAACAGGAGGAGTGAAAGCCTGGTTCCAGTTCCTCGGATGCAGCACAGTGAATATTTTAATGCCAGGGAGTCAGCCCTACTCATTCACCAATGCAGTGGCTTGTCCTGGGCATATAATGGGAGTAATAGCTTGGTTCACTTGAATGGGCTTGGATTGTCCATATACACATGCTGTGTTTGTGCTTTGATTCTCTCCAATCCTCCTGGGAATATGGCTGCATATTGTGGGGTGGAGGTCAGTGTGTGTGGCAGCTTCGAAGAGTGGATTGGCCATGACTCAAAGCTGCTTTAATGTAAACACCAGCCATCAGATAGTCTCAGCTTTCTATCCAGTCTATTTACTTGAGTGATGTTGTTAGCCCGTAATAATTGCAGGTGCTCAGTATGATCTGAGCCGCTATTCCTCTACAAGGCCTTTTCTGATGGGGACCGTCGCATACTCACTGCAACGTGCTGGCTTCTCCTTGGGCCATAAGTACCTGAAGACCAGCTGCGTCTCTAACAGCTGTGTACAAGCATCTGTACACACATAGGTTGGGGCAAGATGACTGTCATGTTGCTTGAATGGTGTTGTAGGTGCTGACAGTATCAGTTCCAACGGTCTAGGCCTGTGTCAGTGTAAACAAACATTGCGTAACTTGCAGAGAATGAAAAGAATTATACACAGATGTGATTTGATATGACTCAACTCTCCACTCTCTCATGCTGCTCCTAGTTAGTGGGGCCAAGGTTAGAATGTAGATCATTTGGCCCGAAGGGCTTTAAAAGTTAACCGCTCTCAGTTTGTGAAAAAGATTAGCCCAACCCAGGTTATATGACAGCAGAGTGCAGCCTGGGGAAGCAGTGATCAGGGGCAACAATTGTGTTGTGTGGTTGGTCTGCTCTCCCTGTAATCAGCTAGCTGTCTGGGACATTGCTGTCATTGACTGCCAGTGCCCATGGTTCTGAGTTTGGAGCCCCATATCCAGCCTTTGATTCAAGGCTCTCTGAGAACCTCTGGTACTGGAGAGGGAGCTTCAGAGGATGAAAGCTGGCCTGGTGAAGGAGGGTGTGTGCAGTAACAGGATCTGCCCAATAATGACGCGGTTCTGTGTTGCAGATCCTTGCCTCGATTGAGCTGCTGGCCAGGTCCTTGCCAAAGATTCATCGCAGTGCGTCGGAACCCTCTCTCAATCGGGCCGGTTTCCAAACTGAGGACTTCAGTCTGTATACGTGTGCTTCCCCAAAGACACCCATTCAGGCTGGAGGATATGGTGAGTGGGGGAACTCCTCAGTCTTGGTGCCTTGTCCACATCGGCCATTCCTAGTTCCTGTATAGCTGCTGAGCTGATGAGGCCCAACACACGCGCACTGACGACACTCCTCCCCGGTCAGTCTGTTAGCTGTTGATGTCTCACAGGGACTCAGTCTGCACGGTTTTCTCACAGCGGCTGGACGAGGGATGGAATTAGTATCCTCTTTATCACAGCTGAACCGCGAAGTTTGTGTTCACCTGATGCCCCTTCCTCCGCCACAAGGTTTTTTTTATGAAGCACAAGCAACAGTGACAATAACAACTTGTATTTATAGACCGCCTTTAACACAATGCTCCTGTGAAGCACCTGGGTGTGTTTAATTATGAGGGAAAGTGTAGCACTGAGCCACTTAGGAGATGTGAGGGCAGGTGACCAACAGCATGGTGAAAGGGCTGGATCAGGTTTTGGGTGGGAAAGCGAGATACAGGCACCAAAAGGTGTGATAGAGGGTATTCCAGAGCTGAAGAGCAAAGTAGCATCACCAAATCAGGGATGCTCAAGGACAGAAACTGAATCTCCTGTGGGACCATGGAGTTGTAAGAGAGGACAAAGACAGGGTGAACCAAAGCAGTGCATAGACTCATAGAACTACACAGTATAGAAGGGGCCCTTCAGCCATCAAGTGTATACTACCAAGTATACACTACTACTGTCCAGCACTAGGCCCTCTATTCCGCTTCAACCCTGGCTGTGTTGTTCAGCCGAGTATATGTTGTCTGACACCGTCCTATTCCCCATAACAAGCTTCTGTCCGTGGGTCTGACCAATAATGCTGAGCTATCCTCACTGAGAACTGACCAACCCCCAGAACACCGGTCAGCAGCGATGGTCATCTCTTCAATCAAGGCCCTTGCTCCCAGAGGCTAAAAGCCAAATGGGATCTGTCTGAGCACTTATGCTGGAAAGCAACCTTCTTACTCAGTCAGATATGGAGTGAAACTTCTACATTGACCCTATCAAACACTCCCAGGCTAGAGACTGCACAGGGTTAGATACAGAATAAAGCTCCTGTACGCCGTCCCACATGACCGTCCCTGGACAGGCACAGCACAGGGTTAGATAGAATACATTGTGACCGCTTGTGGTGTCCATATGGATTGCGTTTGTTGTTGAGAACTGCCACTGTTACTCTGGAACATGTATCTTAAACACTGTGCGTTTCCTCTTACAGCCGGTGAGTTTACTGCATTCAAATAGATGGGGACACCTTACCACCGGCCGGAGCAAGTGTTT
Source organism: Stegostoma tigrinum (assembly GCF_030684315.1). Classification (NCBI taxonomy): domain Eukaryota; kingdom Metazoa; phylum Chordata; class Chondrichthyes; order Orectolobiformes; family Stegostomatidae; genus Stegostoma; species Stegostoma tigrinum. Next base: position 2,651,350 of record NC_081371.1, on the reverse strand, counting down.
GCTGTCACGTCTCGTGTCCTCCCAGTTGTTCCGGGGTTTAAACCTGCAAACAGGAACTACAGCTGTTGACTGAGCTGCCGTTTGTATCATTTTCAAGACAGATTCTGCCAACCGATTTCTGCAAAGTTGTAGCTCTGAAACTGCCTGATGCGCAAATGTGAGTTGCCCCAGAGCCAGCTGTAGCTGTTTGTCTCCCTGAACGAAGAGGAAGGAGGAAACAGCTTCTCTGGATACTGTTTGCAGTTACTGGGGAGAGGGACAGCGGCCAGGCATGAAGAGGAATCTTTGATAATCAAGGGACCATGGGGAGGTTGGGCTGCAACAATGTTGTATCGCCCACACTGTGTGATTGTCTCCCTGCCCCAGACTGGGTTGTGCAATAACCATGATTGAAGAGCAGGAGAGGCCCTATTACAATCGAGCAGGAAATGTTGTGGAACAGCTGCAGTGGCCGCTGTCCCTTGCTCAGCCCTACACTGAGGCACAGAGACACTTTTATTTATGTATATTTTATAATTTATTCATTCTTTCCTGTGAGAGGTCAGCACGCTCTTCCTGCCCCCACACAGCACCCCCCACCCGGTACTCCTGGTGCTCCCATTCTCCAGCTGATGCTTTTTGTCTCGGGTAATCTGTTGGTTTCTGCGTCCAGGAAGAGGGAGCAGACAGTGGGCTGTCACTGTTCCCCTGTAGGAGATCCCCCAAAATGACCATTAATTCCCTTCTCTGCTGCTCAGTTCCCACTGGGTGAAAATAGGTTGCATTTTTAGCCCTGGTCCTCCACCAGGTTACGGGGCAAGTGTGTGATCCTTGACCTTTGCTGTGAGACGGCGTGTTAAATGCAGACCGTAGAGCCGGCTGTTGCTCTCTTGCTCCAGCTAAGACTGTGCATCTGCTCCAGGCCAGTCGGCTCTCCCGCACTAGGAAGAAATAAAGGGCTCGGGGAATCCGATGTTGAATTCTGAAGGGCGTCATGGAGTTGTCAGAACAATGAGTATTCGACTTGACTGTGATGCCATCTGTTGTGGACTAGCTTACAGTCACAGGAGGTCATCAGACCTGAACAATGGCTCTTCGGAAAAGATTCAGATATTGAAATGAAACGAAGGAGCACTAAATTAGCCCCTGTGTTAATCACCAGCATGGGTCTTTGGCTGCTATTTCATACCAGTCAGGAGCAGAATTAGGTTATCCTAACATGCTGCAGTAAAATCAGGACCGATCTCTGTGCCCTCCATTTTCCTGCCAGTCCCCCCAGACCCTCATCCGGGGGAAGGGACAGTGAGGGGCTTGAAGATTGAACATTAAAATTCTAGTTGAAATCCACTACATGCCTAACCGATACTTGTACATCTCAGTTCTACCACATGGGCTGTTTCTAGAAACAGCAACTGTGGAGGTCAGTCTGTTAAGATAGGGCTATATTTGTATCAGCAGCAACACAAATTACTTAGAGACTCAATCTGTCCCGTAATGAGGCCCTAGTAATCTCTGTCAGTAAATGCTGTGTCAGTCCACTGGTCATATAATTACCCAACCTGAAAATTACCATTGACTGTCGGTTCAATCTAAATTTATAATACTCAGGCACTTCAGACTGGACATAGCCTTGTTGCGCCCAGTTCTAGATGGGACCAGTCCCTCAGTAACAGTCTCCACTAAGTTGGATCTAATGTTTCAGTTTACCATTTAAACAGCAACCCCTGTATTGGCTCTCAGTACAATGTAAAGACAGCTGAGCTTTAGTTGTCACCATCTTGTGCTTTTCCTTGTTACAGACCTTACCAGAGCCAGCAAGTGCTAGTGTCATTCACACTGAAAGGAGGTGGGTTCTATTGCGCAGTGTTATTGCCAAGAGGGTACAAGTACCAGTCATGAGCATTTAGCTCTGTAGCTGGCTAGGTTCTGTCCACAGCTGCATAGGCAGCTTCCAGCTAGCACTGCCAGCAAACTGTAGCCACAAACATCACAGCTGGTAACTCCATGCTGCAGTACAGCTACTAAGCGTTGGTCAGTCCATCTCTGTATCAGACCCTGTTTAAGGTAACTCCCCCCCCCCCCCCTCCCCCCCCGCCCAAAAGGTGATAGTTGGGGTTAGGTGCACCTTCTGGAGTTTTGCTGCTATGATTCAATTAGAAGCTGAACTTCATGACTGCTTTTTAAAAACATTTATGTACAAGACAAGGGATTAAAGTGATCCCTGTGCAATAACGTTCAAAATGTGAAACAGTTGGCTTTTGGAGACATCGCTTCCACTACAGGGGTGTAGACAGGGCAGAGTGTCACTTTCTGCTGCTGTGGCCCTGTCCATTGGTGAGACTACAGCTGAGGGAGTTTGAAAGAACGTCTGCCTAAAATAAGGCGACTACACCTGGAGTCGCAGCATGAGCGGCTGTGGATTGGAGTATGGAAGCCAGGGATTGCAATGGCAAAAATAAACCCTTGCAGTGTACGTTTTAAACTTATTCCTTCCCCTCCACGAAGGGGCACAGGTACAGAGGGCAGAGGGAGCTGACCCAACTTATACATTACCAGCTTTTGCAACGAGCAAGCCACTTATCCCCTACATAGCCCTGCAATCTTTTTCTTTGGTACAGTCCTTGCCAAAATTCCTATCTCAGAGAATTACCAAAAAAATCTTAATTTAGTAGGTGCTGATTCCAGTGCCAAACCAAAACGCTGGCACTTCTTGAGGTGCAGCAGGCTCCTAAAAGAGGGGGAATAAAAATACTGGTCAAGGTCCTGCTTTCATGTCTGTTCTAAGATTAGAGCAAGGATTGCTTCTCACGGTCAAAAATCAGCTTCATCTTGGATCAGTGTAAAGACTAAATGTACTGTCATTTGCATTCTGCTCCCTCCCCCAGTACCTTCAATTCTCACCTGTAAATTTGTAAAATGGAATATATTGTCAGTTTGCTATAGAGCATGGATACAAAATTTTGATAGATAATTCAAAAACCTTATTGTGTAAAGTTATTTAAAAGACTGTATTATAAAAGTTCTATGTATGTGAATATTGGAAACACTATAATAAAGGACCTGCATGGACTCTGCACTGTCTTCAGGCCTGTTGGCCAGTCTGTGTTACTCTCTACTCCAGTTACTGCGTTCACCTGGCTTTTTGGTAAGAGCATGCTGCAGCCACTGGGTTGTCAACTAACCTGGGGGGAGATGGCAGAGTGGGGAGTGAAGGAGTAGAGGCAAGACCTACACAACTCGGTGGGGCAGGTGGAGGGTTATGGCAAAATTAGCCATGGAGGGCTGCTGCCACTCTAGATTCATACAGCCAGCCACAAGCCTGATGTGCAAGTGAGCTCAGGCCAGCCTGAAGACCTGTTTATCAGGAGACCATTCAGTGTCCCGTCAGCACAGCGACAAGGGCAGGCTTTGGGCTAAAACACACAGAGCTGGGGAAACGTGGCAAAATGCCAAGAGAGAAAGAGAGTTGAGTCCAGTGACTGTTCTTCAAAATCAATTGTAGCTAGGAAGAAGTAGTATATTTGCTGACAATGGTGCTGGAGTTGTGGGAAGGAGAAAGGTGTGAGCAGAGTGGAGGACATAGTTAGGCAAAAGGGATAAGTGACGATAGAGAGAAAGAAAAACTGATAACAGCGGGCTGGGGAGTCATGAATAGGTGAAAATGGGCTGATTTCTAACAAGCGAGCCCAGCTCATGCCAGGGTATGGGGTAGGTTCGAAAACTTGGAAGAGTGTGTTCAGGCTCAAAATTATTGAGATGTTAAGTCCTGAAGGCTTGCAGACGAGGTGCTGTTGCTGCAGCCAGCACTGAGCTTGCTGGAGCACTGCAGCAAGCCTGAGACAAAGATGTTGGCCAGGGAATAGGTTGGGGTGGAGTTGGTAAGCAACTGGAAGCCTGCAGTCGCTTTTACACATACATGCACATCAAAGCAATTAACCACTACACATTCTGTTCCCTGAGTAGCGAGAAGAGGAGCCTATGTAGTGTAGCAGCAAATACAGCAGACTAGATTGTGTCAGGTACAGGTAAATTATTGAGTCACCTGAAGGTGTGTCTGGACTCTGGGATAGTGATCAGTGGAGGTGGGGTAAGAGGGAAATAGGCAGGTGTTACATCTTCTGCAGTCACATGGGAAGTTGCAGTGTTGGGAATGGAGGAGTGGATCTAGAGGGAATAATCAGGCAGCACTGCAGCCTCACAGCGCTGGGGACCTGGGTTCAATTCCAGCCTCGGGCAACTGAACGTGTGGAGTCTGGACATTAACCAGCACCAGGAAATCCTCAGTGGAGGGGGTCTGCAAAGGTGCCTCACCATGGTGGGGTTTGGTCCCCTTTCCAGGAAGGTCAGAGTGACAGGGAAATAAATGGTAATCCCTTTTCATCCAGGGAATTACCGTATCCAACACTAATCAAGTACTTCACTGCTTCCAGAACAGTAGTGTTCCTCATGGGCCATATCATCGCTTAGATCCAAGTTGTAAATGTAAAACTTCAAAGACTTTCAGAGATTATAAAACTCAATAAGATGTACACAGAGGCACAAAAACTTTCTGCCCAAGGTATTGAGACATGTAGAGGTGGTATTGGGCTGGGGTGGACAGAGGTCAAATCACAACACCAGGTAATAATCCGAGATAACAAAGTGTCGAGCTGGATGATCACAGCAGGCCGAGCAGCACCTCAGGAGCACAAAAGCTGATGTTTCGGGCCGAGACCCTTCATCCCAAAACGTCAGCTTTTGTGCTCCTGAGATGCTGCTTGGCCTGCTGTGTTCATCCAGTTCCACACTTTGTTATCTTGGATTCTACAGCATCTGCAGTTCCCATTATCACCAGGTAATAATCCAGTAGGTTTATTTGAAACCAGAAGCAAGAGGTAAGGCAGGATTAGGAGCGTGGTGCTGAACAGCTGAAGGCAGCGTCACTAATGGTACAGACATTAGGATCTGCTACCTGGGGAGGGAGGCTGTGCTGATGGAGGTGAGGTATATCATGTTAAACCCACGTTATTAGCCAGAAGCCATACAAGCCCAGCAGGGGCACAAGGTCTTAGCATGGAAAGGGATTCTTTGGTCCACCACATCTATACTGATCACTAGCACCTATCCACATCTGAACCTCAGCCTGGAGGCGACTGTACCCTGGTGTACAAGAAGACTTCCACAGCCTTGTCTGCAAAGGAGTCAAGAGTGCATCTAAAATAATGTTATTGTTTCACACTTAAGTTCCATATTTATAAAAAAGGTGGAAAATATTTTCCCTCAAAAATCACCAATTCTGCTCCTTAACTAGAGGACACACCCTTTTTAAAAGGGTGTATCCGTCTGTCCAGTTCTAGAAATATTTATTCCTTTAAGTGCCAAACACTTGCTTCATGGTAGCTTATAGCAAGGGTTTTTTGGCTATTTGCTCCCCCTCCCATTTGATTTTGTTCATGCTACCTTTCTGCTTGTTTGTTCTATGAAATGTTGGTTCTGCCAAAAATCTCACTTCCTGAATTCAAAGGATATAGAACAGTACAGCAGGGGAACTGGCCCATCAGCCCACAAAGACTGTGCTGACCTGACACCTTTCTAAACAAAACTTTTGCCTGTGTGGTCCTTCTATTCCTTGTCTGTTCATATAGGTCACCGTTGCTTAAAATATTGCTTTGGTGTCTACTTCTACAACCACCACTGCCCTCTGGCAGCACATTCCTGATAAAGACACTTGCCTCACCTCCTTCAAAAACTTGTATCAGTGATAATGGGAACTGCAGATGCTGGAGAATCCAAGATAATGAAATGTGAGGCTGGATGAACACAGCAGGCCCAGCAGCATCTCAGGAGCACAAAAGCTGACGTTTCGGGCCTAGACCCTTCATCCCTGGACTGACTTATCCCCTCCCTACCTCCCCACCTATACTCTCCTCTCTACCAAACATCAGCTTTTGTGCTCCTGAGATGTTGCTGGGCCTGCTGTGTTCATCCAGCCTCACATTTCATTATCTTCCTTCAAAAACTTACCCCCTTTGTAATTGGCATTTCTATCCTGGGGTGAAAAATAACTGCCCATTCTATTGATGCCTCAAATTTTATAAACTTATCATGAGGTCACCCCTCAATGTCCTTTCAAGTGATAGCAAAGCAAGTTTGTTTAGTCTCTTCTACTAATACCATCCAACGATTTCTGCATCCTCAATTCTCCCCATCCTTCTATTTGTATGGTGACTGGAAATGCACACTAGTTAGGCCATATTTGGAATATTGAGTTCTGTGCAGTTGAAACAACAAGCCAATTTTTATATTCTGTTCCCTGACCAATGGAGGCAGGCATATGGTATGCCTTCTTTACCAGCTTATCTGCTCATTGAGGGATCCAGGCCTACAGGCCTGAAAGTGGCAATAGCTTCAATTGAAAGGGCTCAGTCATTTATTATACACTTCCGTCCACGATTGGAACTTCCAAAATGCATCACCTCACATTTGTCCGGATTATCCAAAAAGCAGATAGGGTTTAATCAGCCATACTCATTTGAATAGCAGCACAGGCTCAAAGGGCCAAATAGAAAATAGGAGCAGGCCCAGGCTATGTTGCTTTTAGACTTAAGACAACTTACTTGCCATAGATGCTGAGACTAGAGTTTTGGCAGCAATTAGTTTGCATCTTCAACAGATGTGGGGGGGAAATGAAAGAAGCAACCTGGAATCTTTGGCATGGAAGTAGAAGCAGACTTGGTATCAAGTCTGAAATAGGGACTATAGCATGGATTTAGTAGGAAGGCTGTGCTAACCTAGTACAGGTAATATGTTCAGAGCTCTCCTGGGTGACTCAATACTGCCATCACAATTTTATATCCCTGTTATACTTCATTCCATCCCCAAGAAAATGGGTACCTCCTTGGATAAGAGCCAAATCCCAGGAATCTGAAATCTGCATTGCATTTGATCCTCAGGAAGCAGCATGGGGCATCAGGCATAATCAACACCTTGCTATCCTGGTTGTTCTGCTGCTGAGTTTAGAATCTAGCACCAGGGAATCTCTGCAGATGCTCCCTTGTAGGTTACATGAAATCTAAAACATTTTGGATTTTCTTAGAATTCCCTACAGAGAGGGACTCAAAATGCTCTATTAAAGTGAAATGGGAAAACCAAAACTTGCATTCCTGTCACATCTATCAAGGCAATATCCATTCATTGCCAGGCAAGCCAGTTTCAGGAGTAACAGTAGAAAACAGCAGCAAACAGCAGCTTTATTCAGGGCTCCTAGAGTTGATTCCATCCCTATGATCTGTTTGGCACAGACAACCAGTTAGATTCCTGGTCTGGAACCAATTATTGACTGAAGCACAGGCAAGGTGACAAAATTAAAACTTTAATTAAGTTGAATTCTCCACAGAACTTTCCATTAAAAGTAAATATAGTTAAAAGGCTATTTCATCTCCATTTTACAGCAGTTTGAGACATTCCACTTTATTCACACCACAAGATAGATTCTGCTCACCTAAATACCTAAATCAGGCCCACCGCACCCCTCTGTAAAGGTTTACCCCTGTTCAGGGGCCAGAAATAGCTCACAACCAGTGAGGACTAACATACCCTTAAAAACCAAGGTACAAGTCTATTCAGAGACACTTCCAACCACAAGTACATACATAATCCAGAAGCACAAACATTCCCAACACCAAGATCTTTCATGTAGTGTTCTTGGAGCCAAGAGACATGTTACTTACACTGCAGGAGAGCAATCTTGAAAATATTTAGATATATCTGCAACTGTACAATGGTTTAGTCTAAATGGAGGCAGCTAGTTCTGGAGTTCAGAAATAAAACATTAAAAACCCATACAGATTGTAGAGGTGGATTTCAATAATAAAATACTCAAAAGCAAGAGGTGCCATTACACATTGCAGTTGTGTATAGTTAAGAGCCAAAAAAGGTAGACAATCTTGGTTTAACAAATAAAAAAGATACAGGTTTACTGTTAAACTCTCTGCTTTAGGCAGAGACAATGAAGTCTGACTGGAAACATCTAGTGAAGACTCAGCGTATTCAACATCCAACAGCAGCCCATGGCACAGCCACTCAACTAGTTTCTCTGGTCTCCTATCTCCACTTGTGTAGCCCTCAGTATCCAACACAATTGAAGCTAATGGAGCGGCTACTTCGAGCCCCCACAAGTCTTTGGCTCCTGTTCTCTGGAAGGACCGATTTCTTGACTGGGTGCAGGGATTTAGGGTCAGCCTGTGAGAAGCCCTGAGAGAGTCTGGCCTTCATCAGCTCCCTAAAAAGGATTTGGCAAAAGATGCAAAAAGTTTAAAAAACAGGTTGAATCCAAGTGCCGTGTCAAAACATCAACAGCAAGAGTTAAGAAAGCATTGATGTGCTTAAAAGGAGGTCAGCATGTCCTCTAAAGCTGGAAGAACCAGTGAAGAATAAACTGAAGTATGAGTCACATGGGTAACTGCACCATGGACCATTGGAAAGGCATAAAAACTTCTCAGCTTGAGTCAGGTTTCTTAGTGAGTTTCTAAATTTAAACAGGAAATGCTTCCAGAAAATTTCATTCCTCATGCACTTTCCCTGGTGACTGTTCAGGTTAAGACCTTGAAATTCAGTCTGTGTTCTTCCTCTTGCTTATCAAGAGGACAGCTAAACATGAGCAGCTAATCCCAGACAGGACTGACCAATACCCAATGGGCATGTTCATCTGAGGACATGCTGAGGAAGGGGTGTGGAGGCATGTGGGAAGGGGCAAGTTTGGAAGCTGTTTGGGTGGAACACAAGCAGCAAGAGACTGCAGATAACTGGAGTTATTGACAACCCAAAGTGCAGTAGTGTAGTGTGAAAAATCAGGAAATGAGAAGCATGTGGCATGGCAATAGTTGGTCCATCTGAAAATAAACTAAACAAATTCAGCACTAAATGCTCTGGAGGACAGGTTTGAGGAGTGTGGGGAATGATTTTCCAGAGCAGCAGGTTGAAAATCTGAAAAGGCCAATACAGAGGGAGTACCATGTAATTAAAAAGGGTAGTTAGTAATCTTGTTGTAAAAAGGAGCTTTGGAGATAATTGGCCATAATGAAAGAACTGCACACGATTGGAATGAGGTGTTCACTCTGAAGCAAGGGTGCTAAATTTGAAGTGAATTTGTGAAAGCACAAAACACAAATTGGCAGATTGGGAAAAGACAGCCATGTCTGTATCTTGGTCTTTGAAGTCTATCCATCACCTATTACATGATTTACAGCAACTATACATTCCTTCAAAGATGCAAAGTCTCAAGGTAGTTCAAGTGTAACTAACAAAGGCAGGCAAGGATTTTGTCAAGATTAAAGCTTCTGAAGTGGTCAGAACAAGTAATCAATGAAGCTAGATAGGTTTATAAATACAAAAACAAACAAGAAATTGATAAGGCAAGAACTTTATAAATGCGAAAGAAGTGGCAGAAAAGCTAAATGATTACTTGAGACAAATTAGGGAGAGGAAATTAGCATTACAAAGATCACTCCAGAGAAGTGGGTTAGGTTGGCAGGAGCAGAGTCTACAGCTAGAATAAAGAGTTGGCTGGATATAAATCAATGCATTGGTAATCATTCTAGATTCTATGGAACTTTGGAAAATATTTCCCACAGATTGTAAACTTGACAATTGGAGGAAAGAGTAAAGCAAGATCAGAGAAAACATTAGACTCTATTGTAAAGGATATCCAAGTGGACAACTGATCTGATTGGACACAGTCAGCAAGAATTTGCCAAACAGAAGTGCTTGACAAGCTTGGAGTCTGAGGATGATAAAGGGAAGTCAATATATATGTAGTACATTTCGACCTTAAGGTAGCATTTGACATGATCCACACAGGAGGTTTTTAACAAAATTAAAACACAAGATGAGTTAGTGCCCTGGTCTGGATTGAGGATTGACTCACAGTAAGACTAAACAGTTATTTTCATATAGACAGTAGTACAAGGATCAGTGTTAGGAGCTCCAGTCAACAAAATGTCAACCTTCACCACAGGAGGATCAGAAGGCAGGATTGCAGTTTTATTTCTATTGTACAGGGGCTGTTAAAGCACATCGAATCCTCTGCAGTTTTGGTCTCTTATCTCTAGATAGGTTATTATTCTCAGTGTGCAAAGGTCCACCAGATTTGTTCGCAGGATCGGGGGGGGGGGGGGGGGGTGCGGGGAGGTGCTGTCCTTAAGAGACTGGGCAAACTGGGACTGTATTCCTTAAGAATAAAAGGGGCTCCCATCAGAAAAAACACAAAAAGAATAGGCAGGGGAAATGCAGATCAGGGGATTTACCCTGGCTCAGATCAAGAACAGGCACAATTCGAAACATTTAGAATAATTTTATTTACTCAGGAGGTCATGAATCTTTGAAATTCTCTGGAGGTTTGAGGTGGCTCAGTCTGAGTGAGTGAATGTTTAAAGTAGAGGTAAATACATTGTCAAATGTAACGGGTTCAGGGTTGCTGTGGGGAAAACACATTGAAGTACTGATTGTATTAAAGGGCACGGTAGACTCGATGGGTCGAATGGCTCAAACCAATTCCTGAAACATCAGTCCTTCCATTGTGGGGTCCGTGTGTGTATTAGTGGAGGTTTTGTAAGGAGGTTGAAATAAGGGGAATGACAGGAATGCAAACCACTAACTACTGTCAGGCAGTCAGCTTCCAAGTGTAGGGTTCGGTAGAAGTGTCCTAACATGCACTCCATGCTGTTATTCACCAACATGATGGGAGCAGCATCTGTAAACTCCTGACGATGATTTCCTAGTCATTTCCCCAGGCTCCTCCCTCACTGCTGGTCACCCACTGAGCAGCACACCTTGCTCCACGTGAACCCAGCTTTGCCCTTACGCACCTCTCCAACATAGCTGTCCTGAATCGCTCCACATTGAGCTCTTTCCGGAGCTGAGAGGCCAGCTTCCTAGAATTCCGACGAAGGACAGGATGTCTGGTCAGTCCAGCGGAAGATGGTCTCTCTGTAGGATCTGGGTGAATCATAAGCTGGAATAGGAGAACAGCAGTTGGAACAGGAACAGTGAGGGTTACAAAGACAAAGACACTCTGCTCCTGGCAGAAGTTAAGACTTTATTCAGGACACTCATTTAGGTTCAAATACCAAGATTTTGACTACAAATATTTTCCAGAAGATACCTCAGATCTATGAAACTTCACTGCAATTCCTAAAAAGGAATTATGAGAACCGCACACCTTTAGAAGTGCCAGATCAGAGATTGTTCTTCAGGGGATAGTGTATTAAGTAACCTCAAGTGAAGATTTGCTGTATCCTAGGATAAGGGGGGCATTTGGCCATTTGAGACTGGAATCTTCTGGCAGAACCAACATCCTTGCAGCTTCTACCTTGTCGTCAAGCCCTCAATTTCATATTCTGGACAGCTCAACTCTAGCCCTGAGAATGCTGGCTTATAGCTACACAAACACTGCCCATTAGCAAGACATCCTCATCCCACAAATATCTGGTGAACTCTTCCCACACAAGTGGGGACTATTTCTTTCCTTAGCCTGGTCAAAACTCCTTTCTAGGTCTGGTTTCACGTGTACAACTCAGCACTCACTAATCCTTTACCAACAGTCTCTGGCAAGAGCAACATTTTCCTTCCTAGCTAATTGCTGTACCAGGGATGCAGAGATACAAACTCCCTTTTAAAATTCCCATTCTTCTGACTGAAGTGGACAGTGTCACATCTTCACCACTGCACCCTCCCCACCACCCCACCCCAGCTCCTTGTCAACTTAACTCAGCATCCCTTTTCAGCCTGCTTAATCTTCCTTGATCTTACTGCCTAACCAGAGTTGAATCCAAGTTTACAGACATTACACTTCATTCTCTAATCAAAGTCATTGACTGGAACTCCTGTCCAAACATTGATCCGTGCCATCTTGAAGATGACCTGTTCCTTACCACTGTTTCCTGTTCTTTAACCAAGCCACCTCAGTGGGGAAAATCACTTAGTATTACTCAGCCCTGAGCAAACCAAGATAATCTTTATGCCTAAATGTTCAGAAGTTTGATATTACATTTGTTGGTTCTCCAATTTACCTTGATGATGCCACCTTCGGAAACAAATCTTCAAAACACCTCCCCTTTCACTAACCCCAAGCCAGCATGGTTCTCACCGCCCCATTTTCTGTACTGCAATCTCCAGCTCACTGGCCTAGCCACCAGCCTGTTTCCACACTCTGGGGAGTTACACTTGCAACTCAGGAAGCTCTGAATAATCAAAATGAGTCTCAAATCCTCAGTTTATGGCCTACATTCTAAAGTTGTGCCAGTTTTAGTCCCACTAATTTCTCCAGTTTCCCCCACAAAGCATGACCAAGTCTCTCTCATGAAACAAGTGATTCCCACAACAGTCAGCTATTAGCTATGGCTCTATGCTGCTACTGGAGTCACAGAAATCTTTCTGCCCCTCCCCAAGGTCTGGACACCCAACTGGGATGGGAGATCTCTTCACATTGGCAAGTAGGTTGATGGACTTCTGAATCTTCCCTTGATATTTCAGTTGTCCTTGGGCAAGGGTCAGCAATTTGACTGGGACAAGATGTTGGGTCAGGGATATACTCATACCAGGTCCCACTCAAGAAGTCCACATTAACCCCAATTTCATCAGAACCAGAATCCCTACAGTAGAAGCAGAACATTGAGTCCACAATCCCTCCAAAAACTGTGGAACAAGACCCAACCCCCTACCCTATCCCTGTAACCCTGCATTTCCCAAGGCTCACCACCCAGCACATCCCTGGACACTGAGCAATTTCCCATGGCCAATCCACCTAAACTGCATGCCTTTGGACCATGGTCGGGGTTGTGTGGGGGGAGAGCAAAGAAACCAGAGGAAACCCACACAGACAGGGAGAATGCAGAAACTCCTGACAGCTGCCAGAGGGTGGAATCAAACCTGGGTCCCTGGTGCTGAGAGGCAGCAGTGCTAACCACTGAGCCACCCTAATTTGTTCAAGCAAGTTTGCGAACAAATGAAAAAGGGACTCAAAGTTGAAAAGCCCTACTCCTCACCGAGTAGGAATAACTATAGAGTTGTGGGACAGGTGGACACTGTTCCTCAGAACAAAAGGAGTCTAATTTTTAGACTCTCCTCATCCAGACCCAAACTTCCAGTGCATGTCTGCAGTGCTGTGACACTGAGTAAGAGTGCTGAATTACAAAGTAGGACTGTGTACAATGCTTGAACAGAGTCGGAGGGCCTCCATATATTGGCTATTTTCAGATGGCATCTGCTACAGCTTAGAAACCAGCAAACACCCACAAGTCTAAGTCATTACAGCATCTGAAGTCAGAATCCTAATCCTAAATGGAGGACCAATAAAAGAATTGTTTTACTCAAATAAGGTGTAGAGCTGGATAAACTCAAACCAAGCAGCAGAGCAGCAAGAAAGCTGACGTTTTCTGAAAATGAATGGTCTAGGCCTGAAACATCAGCTTTTGAGCTCCTCTGATGCTGCTTGGCCTGCTGTATTCATCTAGCTCTACACCTTGTTATCTCAGATTCTCCAGCATCAGCAGTTCCTACTATCTCCATCAATTTTATTCAGAACTAGATTAGCACACTGACTATCAAGGCAAACATGTAATCTGCCCAGTCACAAGGCAGGGCTGCCTGAAGGAAGATGCAGTGACCCAGCAGCAGAGTAATGTGGGTGATCTTGAAACTGATCAGCCAAGCATTGATGTTTTCACAGTCCACAGACCAACACTGTTCACCTTCAAGCAATGCAGAAGGCAGAAGCCTGTTATGAAGTCAGCAACATGTTCAATTACACCCAGTGCCCTAGAGGGCATTAGTTCAGTATCTGGCTGAGAGTCTGGTGACTTTACCACCACTCTCCCTTTTCTATGATTTACCCACAGGCACCAGCACCAACTTGGACACATGGCATTGCCTGATAATGCTGCCATAACACCCATCACGTCAAAAACTTACAACTGGCCCAAGAGGCCTCAAACAGCAACAGGGATTGAGGACCCGAAGACAAGTGGGTGCTGGTTTCACTGAACAGGCACTACAAGAACCAAAGTCTGATTTTATACAATACTTAATTAGCAGAGAGAAAAAGTTTCACTGTTGTAACATTGGGTACAGCAGTCCATCTACAGTAATGTAACATTCAAATCACTGAGGATACTGACCAAGGGGCAAACATGATCTAGGACACTGGGACCACACCCTGACTCCTCCTCAAAATAGTGCACCCTGGGATCTTTCATGTCAGCCCAGCTGCCTGATGGATCTTCATCTGAAAGACAGCATTGCCCAGTGCTGCAGTGAGTGAACTTGCAGATGTGTTCAAATTCAAGTGGAATTTAAACTCAACCTTGTGACTCAGATGAGCAGTTTCTCCACCATTGACAGCCATTGCTTACCTGAAAGCAAACTCTCAGCTTGGCCACCATCCCAAAGAATAATCCACTTACTTTCAATAGGCTGAGAAAGTCATGTGACAGTTGCTGAGGAATTGTGGGAAGGTTGCCCTTCCTGATGTAATGCCAGGCCATGTCATTCGAAGGCAGTTCCTCTGCTCCTGCTGCTAATGCCATGGTGAGACCCAAAGCGAAGATATCAGCTTTTGGCAAATTCGAATAGTCCTGAAGGAGACAGGATAATATTGCTGGGGGTCTTCAAACAGCCATAAAAGGATAGAAATTGCATTTATTTTCTAACAGCAGGCATTTATGGTGAGGTTTGTCTTCTTCACTCTCCACCCCCTGCCGAACCCACACATGTAGGCATTAGCAAGACATTTTTCACCTGTCTCCCATTCACCCACAAGCTAACCAGCTCACTTGGCCATTTTAGATGGTCGTTACAAATCCCTGTGCTACAGACCCAAAAATCAAATGTAGGCCAGACCAGGCAAAGGTGGCAGATCTCCTTTATAAAATGCATAGCTATGAAAATTCATCTTGTTTGCTCTGATGAAGTGATTCTTTCAGGGTCACTTGAATCTAGCTTTGGATTTAAAGCTTAATTAATGGAATTTTAAAACATCATTAGCCTCTCCATGGTGGGATGTGAACCTGTGATCCCAAAGCAAGAACCTGAGCCTCAGGTTTAGTGGTAATAACACCACGTTATTATTTCTGCCCACCTATTTTTGATGGATATTGAAGGCTCTAGGAAGCAAATTTGCACACAAATATCTCCACAAGATTACACTTGAGACACAGGGGACATTTCCTCTGTTCAAAATTAGCACCATGATTGGGTATTTTGCACACTTGCTTTGGCTTGTGAGGAGATTCCAGAGAACAGCACTGGAAATCTGACTGATACCTCAAATGTATGAACTCAGACACCAGGAGGAAGGGGAGGCAGGTAAGGAATGCACAAGCCAGACAAGTTACAGTCGAACATGACTGGGACTGACATCCACATGGATATTTACTCATGGCATTGGCTGGGATCAACTAGTTTTCCAAGGGATGGGAATGGAAGGGTATCCAAATTATAAATAAGCTGGTGACAGAAAGAGAAAAGCTACTTGAGACTTTATTCATCCATTCATGGGACAAAGGCATTGCTGTTGTGCCTCAGATAAACAATGACAAAAAGACCATCTTAAGGGCAGTGTAGCAGATTGAATGACACAAACTGAAGTAAATATTGCCAGTAAAGAAACATGGCTGAGCAGTGACCAGAACTGAACAAAAAACCATTCAACATTTAGGACAAGGAGCACAAAAGATGGCGTGGTGCTAATAGTAAAGGATGGGATCTGTAAGGGAAGATCTCAGATTGGAAGAAATGAGAGAAATCTATGAGTAGAGTTAACATTAACTTAATTCTGCGTTCCTCTTCACCAGATGCTGCCAGACCTACTGAGCTTTCCCAGCAACTTGTTTTTGAAAAAGTGAAAAAGGTATGTAGGCCTTGGGATTAAATCAGAGAGAAGTAGCATGGGCAACTTCAACCTGCATATGCCTTAAGGTAAACCAAGAACACCCTGTCAGGGATGCGTTTCTGGAGCAGGTTGCAGAGCTGGCTGGGCCACAGGCTCATTCTACATCAGAATGTAACAAGAGGACTATTCAACAATATAACTGCAAAAAAAAAAATTCAGGGACGAGTGAGCAAGAGGGGAATTCCAGTCTGAAAGTAAGGGAGCTCACTCTGAAGTAAAGTTGTTAAATTTGAAGGGAAATGAACGCATGGGGTACATATTGGCTAAGGTGGACTGGGGAAAATACAAAGATGTGTCTATATCCAGGTCTTTGGAGTTTATCCATTGCCTATTACATGACTTACAGCAACTCTACATCCCTTTAAGGCACAAGGACTCCAGGTCAGTCAATCATGGCTAAGAAAGGTTTGTACACAATTGAAAGGAAATGCCTATCAAAAAAAGTTGCCAGAATATTAAACCTGAGGTTTGGAAAGTTTTATACAGCAAAGGAGCAGGAAACTGATAAGAATATGCAAAATCTGGCTAAAAAGATGGACTAAGCTTCTGCAAATATGTAAAGCAAAACATTTGGCTAAAATAAATGATTTCATTTATAAATACTCAGGAGATTTTGTAACAGGAACCCTAAAGGACATAATAAGTGGGATACTTAAATGACCATGAGATGACAACTGCACCTCTTAGTCTCGAACCATTTCAACTCCCCCTCCCATTCCTTAGACGACATGTCCATCCTGGGCCTCCTGCAGTGCCACAATGATTCCACCCGAAGGTTGCAGGAACAGCAACTCATATTCCGCTTGGGAACCCTGCAACCCAATGGTATCAATGTGGATTTCACAAGCTTCAAAATCTCCCCTTCCCCCTACCGCATCCCAAAACCAGCCCAGCTTGTCCCTGCCTCCCTAACCTGTTCTTCCTCTCACCTTAAGCCACACCTCCATTCCCTATCTACTAACCTCATGCCACCCCCTTGACTTGTCAGTCCTCCCCAGACTGACCTATCCCCTCCCTACCTACTCACCTCTACAGGCTCCATCCCCGCCCCTTTAACTTGTCTGTCTCCTCTCCACCTATCTTCTCTATCCATCTTTGATTCGCCTCCGCCGCTCTCCCCATTTATTTCAGAACCCTCTCCCAGTCTTCTGAAGGGTCTAGGCCAGAAAACATCAGCTTTTGTGCTCCTAAGATACAGCTTGGCCTGCTGCGTTCATCCAGTCCCACACTTTGTTATCTTAGATGACCATAATCTATTAGACAGTTTCTATCGATTTAAGAATGGGGAAGTGTGCTTGACGTTAAGGATATTACTGAGAAAAAATGAAATCAGTGGAGAGCTGATGGGCATAATAAATTTAGATTTTCAGAAATTTGATAAGGTCTTCATACCCCAGGAGTCGTTCAGAATTAAAGCACTGGGATGGGAGGTAAAGTGCAGGCATGGGTTAAAGATGTGACTAACAGTAAACAGCAGGAATAAGGGGTCACACTGGCCAGCTGTGACCAGCAGGACATCACAAGGATCAGCTGTTTGCACTGATTTGGAGGTAGGGGCCAAATGTAAATTCTCCACATTTACAGTTAACGTAAAGCCAAGGGGAAGCACATGTAGAGACGAAAGGTGCAGAGTGGCTGCAGAAGCGAGGATTTGGACAGCCTGGGGAGACGGGACAAGTACATGGTCGATGGAAAATTGAAATTATCCACTTTGCACACACTTCCTATCAGAGTATTTAATATTAGAGGCTGGAACGCCCTGTTTGTAAGGCACTGACAGCTAACAAAGGCCAATAGAACGGTAACCTTTATAGCAACAGGCTTTGAGTAGCGAAGTAGGGAAGTTCTAATTCAATTGTATAGGAGTTTGGTTAGACTACAGCTGGATTACTGTGTCCGCAGCAGCAATTCTTAGACACCAAAAAAGATAAGTCACAATCTGACTAGCCCAGAGCGCTGCTTTAGAGGGATGGTGGTGGTCAGCATGCCTTAGGTGAGGGGAACAGTTTGAGAAGAATCCTTCATAACAATCTCAGCCAAGACAGGAATTTAGCCCACACTGTCAGCATCACTCTGCTTTACAAACCAACTGTCAGCTCACTGAACCCTGCCATAAAGGCAGCAAAATGAATGTGCAGATTTGTTCTGGAGGATGACGGGACTGTGCTAAGAGTTAAAAGTATTTTAAATACTTTTTAATCTTTGCCATTCTCTATGCTATGGGCTAGGGATCACTTAGTATTTGAATATATGTTTAAAGAAGCGATTGATACACTTAAATCAGTGCCAAATGGTCATGGGAAGTGTGTAAAGTTGTATTGAGGAGTTCAATCAGCCATGATTACATGAAGCAGAGTAGATTTGACAGGCCAAACAGCCCACACCTTTTTCTGTATTCCAAACTTTTTTCCAATGTAAGACAATAACTTTGCACTTAAATATCACTATATTTAGTGATGTTTCTAAACAATTTCAGAGATGCTATCGTACACCTCTGGAGTAGGTGGGACATGAACCCAGGCCTCCTGGCTCAGAGGTAGGAAACCTAACTCTGAAGGGCTTTTGTGGTACAATGTCTGAATTTTGTCTGCAACATTCTTCTGGAAATGCCAATCTGTGCTGTTGTTTTCAACTAGCTGTCCAACAAGGATGCACATTTCAATTATTGATGGAACCCAGACTGCTTTTTCAGCCAAGCACATTGCATGAACCTACTTCAGCCCAGGTCTCAAGGCACTCGAAATGGAACAGTCCACATTTGGCCATCGTGACATAATGGAGATGTTAAGATCAAAGTCTCGAGGAATTCCACAGACTCATTACTGGGACCAGAGAGTGGGGACCACTGGCTGAAATGCCACCATTTTTGCATAATCTATTCACATTAGAATGACAGTCACTCATCCTAATCCCCAGTCTAAGGGGGTTGGGGAAGGGGGATGCTGTCTGACACTTACCTCTTGCAAAACCTCATTTGCCAGGAAACGGCTATCTCCTTCCTCTACCTGTGGATTGCTGATTGACGTCACGTGGCCAAGGTCACCTTAAGGCAAAAACATTTTAGTGAGCATTTGGGGCTGGTTTAAATACCTAGAGCTACAAAAGATAGAAAGCTAATGCTCCACATGGAGTGAAATCAAAAACCAGGGTGTAGAGCCAGTGTTAGCTTCAACGACAATGTGCAATTAATATTAGGAAATAGGGGAACCAGTAGTATTTCAGTTTGTCATCTTCTCAAATAAGATTCCTGCCTCAAATTCCTTTGCTTTTCTAGGAAGTGCTGCTTGCAGGCCCAATAAACACAAGTTACACCTACGCGACACATCAGAGTCTGAATTCAGATCCAATTCTATTTCCAGTGTTGGGAAGCATTTACCGATTTTGTACAGTACATTGGTGACCAAGGCTCCCTCTTCATCAGCGTCACTATCATCTTCCATACATGCCGTCCCATCAGGGGTCACTCTCCGACAGATGAAGATGTTACCTAGAGATTGCAACAGCAAATAGCAACTGTTACTCAAAATGGTATTCACAAGAGCTGTGAGCCTGTCTAGCTCTGAGCATCCCTTATTAGCTTGGCAAGAAACCTAGTCTGCTGCTG
The DNA here is from genome assembly GCF_030684315.1 of Stegostoma tigrinum. Taxonomy (NCBI): domain Eukaryota; kingdom Metazoa; phylum Chordata; class Chondrichthyes; order Orectolobiformes; family Stegostomatidae; genus Stegostoma; species Stegostoma tigrinum. The sequence continues at coordinate 2,631,842 of NC_081371.1, read as the reverse complement.
ACTAACCCAAATGCTACACTTATTCTTCAACTCTCACCCTATGTTCATTTACCCTGCAGCTCAAACATCTGTAGCTAATCCAAGCAGGATCTCAAAGCCTTCTCCAGAGAGAAGCAGAAAACAGGTTAGAGGAATAATGCTGGTTAGGGCCTAAGGATTGGCACAGAGGCTGCATCATGGTGGTGCCAAGTGAACATTTTACTATTAATAGGTATTATTGTCTTTTTTGGACAAGTTTCAAAGATAGAGCTGGACAGTTGTCTATTGAAAGGCCTAAAAAGCTTGAGGTGCCTTGGGGTTTTTTGTTTGAAAAATTGAGAGAACAGAAATTGTCCCATTTGGCAGACACAGCATGGGCTCATGAAGGGCAGGTCCTGTTAAATTGACTGGAATGCCATGGAGACATGGAGCATGATGGACAATGGGGACCCAGATGTGATGTATCTAGATTTCCAAAAAGCATTCAACAAGATGCTGCACAGAAGACTGCTGCAGAAGATAAAGGTGCACAACATCACAGGCAAAGTGTTAGTCTACCAGTTCTTGATCCATGCTAACAGGAAGCAAAGAGCAGGGATAAATGAATGCTTTTCTGGTTGGCAGTGACTAGTGACATGCCTCAGGGATCAGTATTAAGACCAGTTATTTATAATTTACATAGATGCCTTGGAGTTTGGGACCATGTGTATTGTGTCAGTTTGCAGATGATGCTAAGATGATTGATAGAGGAAAGTGTGCACAGGATGCAAAGTTTACAGACGGATATAGACAGTTTAAGTGAGTGAACAAAGGTCTAGCAGATGGAGCACAATGTTGATAAATGTGAAGGCATCCATTCTGGTAGGAATAACAGTAAAAAGGACTTATTTGAACAGTAAAAAACTGCAGCGTGCTGGTGTGCAGAGGGAACCGTGTGTCCTTGTGCATGAAGGACTGAGGTTGGTTTGCAGGTGCAGCAGGTAGTTAAAACAAGTGGAATTTTGTCCCTCATTGCCGCAGGGATTGAGTTTAAAAGCAGAGTGGTTATGTTGCAGCTGTATACTATGCTGGTGAGGCCACATCTGGAATATTGTGCACGGTTTTTGTCTCCTCACTTAAGAAAGGGTGTTCTGGCACTGGAGATAGGGATGGCAGAGGATATTCACTGGGTTGATTCTGGAGTGCAGCGTTGCCTTGAGGAGAGACTGAGTAGACTGGGATTATATTCATTGGAATTTAGACGAGGGGGAATCTCAAACAAAATTATGAAGGGAATAGACAAGATAGATGCAAGGAGGTTGATTCCACTGGCAGGTGAAACTCCCAGTGAAGTGGTGGAGGCTTCCTCATTGAATGTTTAAGGTGAAGTTAATTTTTTGACCAGTAAAGGAATTAAGCATTATGGAGGGGGTAGATAGGTGGAGCTGATTTTACTGAATGGCAGATGGCCCACTCTTGTCGCAAGCAATAGAAACCATCTGAATGGGAGGGATAAGCACCCACAGAACCAGGATTCGTAGTTGCTGTTGGCATCTTGAAACTGGGTTGGGAAGCCGCAGTAGATCTGTTTCTCTTGATAGTTTGAGTGGACTGTCCCACATGCTACTTTACAATCTATTTTACTGAATCTGCCTTTGTCAAGGATGTGTTTTCAGGATGTTGTTACCTTGAAACAACTGTTCAGTTAAATAATGTATTATCTTGTTAATTTTTCCATAAGATTTTTCCAATTTCTCCTCTTGTGTATTTTAACTATATAATGTTTTTGCTTTAAATCTGATTGTTTGACCAGCTGAATAGCATCTGGAATACGTTGCCTGACACTGCCTTTAAATAAGGTGACAGCAGGGTCCAGGCTATCACCTTTTGAGGGAGTTGGGTCTGGTCCATAAATAATGGATGTGTTTTCACACACAAGCAAATGCTACCAAGGCTATGGGAGTAGAACAGGAGATACACTCACTAAAGGGCTCAAAATTTTAAAACATTGGATAGACTGTATGTTGCGCTTCAGAATTGGAGATGCATCTGCGGATACTGAAGGCAGCTAGTGGAAATTCCAGAGGCACTGGCCTTAATTTTACTGACCTTTCCAGGACATGAGTGCTGGATTACTGTAAATTTGCAAACATTACATCTTTTCTCAACTCAGAAATGTTGGGGGCAATGAAAAGTAGATATTTTGTGATGCAGTGGTAACGTCCCCACCTCAAGTAGAATATCCAGGCTCAAGTCTTCCCTCCTCCTGAGGTAAATTGTAACATCTGAACGGATTGATTAGAAATATCCAATTGAGAAAGATGAGATCCCAAGCAAAGGGGCAGTAGCAACCTGAATACGAAGTTGGCTGAGTGCATCACAAAAGAATTATTGGATATTTCAGGTAGGAAGGTTTGCATATTGTTTTTCCTGATGAATATTCATGCCCCAAGACTGACATATACAGGGTCCAATTTCAAAAAGTTTGTAGTCTACACAAAAACTGGAAGAAATGCCAAGTTAGAGGCATGGGCAGATAGGTGGCAGATGAACTTCAATGTACAGAAGTCAGGGGTGATAAATGTTTGGTACAAGGAATATTACGGTAATGCCAATTTTATACTGAAAGGATGTGCAGGAGCAGAGGGACCTGGTCCACGTGCATTAGGTTTTAGAAAGGTGGCAGGACATGTACAGCACTATTAAAGACTGGAGTATCCTAGGCCTCATTAACAGGGACACTGCATACAAGAGCAAGATGACACTGAACTTTTAGAGATTGAACCTCAACTGGACTGGTGTAAGACATCTGGGTGTTACAACACACATGAGGACACAGATTTAAACTAATTCACAAAAGCAGTGAATTAGATTTGTGTTCTTTCATGTTGTGCACATCTGGAATACAATGGATGCAGGTTCAATCAAGGCACAAGATAATTTGAATAGAAATAACATGCAGCGTTACAAGGAATGATGAGCGTTCACAGAATCATTGCAGACAATAGACTGAATGGCTTCCTTCTACAAACCCTGAACAGAGGAGAAACCGACAGGCATCTGTAGACTTGGAGACCTACATTGCAATGTCTTGGCGTGACCAATATGAGTTAACATTTCTCATGTTACAATACACAGCCAGCCCAGTGGCTAGGGAGATTCGAGGCACTAACAAGGAGTAACTGGAAGCATTCATATTAAGTCTGATCCTGCTAGAACAAAGTAATTCATAAATCAGTGACAAAGGGGCTCTAAACACCAATGGTCAAACCCATTACTATCCAACATGCACATTATTCCCCACACTCACTTGGTTTGACATCCATATGGACCAAGCTGGAGCTGTGAATATACTTCAGTCCCATCGACACCTGCAGTAGAATCTCCTTCAGCTCCCCCTCGGCAAGTAAGATTCCTTCTTGTAAGTTCTCCAGCAACGCATCTGCCAGACTGCCACCTGAAATAAAATCAGTTCAAGGAATGCTTCAATCTAACTGAGGTGGAGTGAGAAGTGTATGTGAAACAAACAAAAAACATTACAGCACAGGAACAGGCCCTTTGGACCTCCAAGCCTGCACCGATCCAGATCCTCTACCTAAACCTGTGGCCTATTTTCCAAGGATCTGTATCCATAGTGTCCAGAGACATGTGGGTAGGTGGATTAGCCATGGGAAACAGATACAGGGATAGAGTAGGGGTGTGGGTCTGGGTGGGATACTCTTCGGAGGCCTTAATGGGCCAAATGGCTTGTTTCTACAGTGTAGAGATTCTATAATTTTAAAAAATTGGCGTCCCAACAATCAGAAGACAACTTTCTGAAGGGTCTCAACACGAAACATCAGCCTTCCTGCTCCTCTGATGCTGCCTGGACTGCTGGGTTCATCCAGCTCTATACCCTGTTAAGTTAGTTACTTTGCATTTGACCCTATTAACCCCTACAGTTTAACCAGGCAATTTACCTTCAATTCAGCTTTAAATCTTTCTGCAATGTTTTTGAATTTGATCCCACTATCTTCTGGAAGTCCATATACAACCCCTACACTTTACAAATCCAACTGGAAAATCACTGTCCTTAAACTTCAATTCCACAGACTTCCCCACAATAGACCATGCAATTATAGCTCATACTTAAAGTCTGTTCCGAAAGTTTGTGGCAAAACTATTCGCAATTTCTTACACTATTTCAAACCTTAGGAGGAAGACTTCAGACTACACAGCCTTTCTCAAACTTTAACTATAGTTGGAGATGCTGTGAATCAGGAACACAAAACAAAGTTGCTGGAAAAGCTCAGCAGGCCTGGCAGCATCTGAAGGATGAAAAGTTAATGTTTCGGGTCCGTTATCCGTTTTTGCCTTCACCGGTGCTGCCAGACCTGCTGAGCTTTTCCAGCAACTGTTTGTTTATTAATTCACCAGTGTTGGTGCAATGCTCAGTATTTATCCACTTGTGAAGAGTGACACTTCAACCATTGGCCATTTCCAGAATTATACTTTAAAAGAACTGACATTCCTGATCATCTATGCTAAGCCCCTTTGAATCTACAATCACTAACTTAAGACCTCAATTCTACATGCATGTCCATTTTCTCCACCAAAAGCGTTCATCACCAATTCTATTTCTAGTCTCCTTGATCTACACTATTCTTTGCATTCCAGCATACTCTGAATGGATTCTCACTCAAAACCACAATCATTATTGCTCTTGCCCCAGATACATTTCCCTAAATAGCTGACTGCGTTTTGATCACCTCAATTCATCTGTAAATTTTTTCAATTATTTTGACTGGTTTGTGAAACGTCTGGGTGCCACACACCTACAATCAAAATACCAGAAGAGGTTCTCTTCATTTCTTATTCCTTCCAAACATTGTCAAAGTCTGCAATATTACATTCAGTTGTCCCAATTTTCCAGGCAAATCTTTAATGGCAGATGTCTAACTCCACAGCCTACATTTACATCAAGCATTTGTTTCTTGTAGTCATAGTTCTCTTAAGCAAAAAGTAATTTGTCATCTTTGCTTAAGATTCCTTTAGAAGTTCTATATCCCTCAAGTGAGAGGAATTCAATCATTGATCTGAGCTACAATCTTTTGAAATGTGGTTTCTAACTGACGACTTATCACCAATCCAATCTTCCAATCCCAAACACACTGGGTCCCAAGCAGCCTGTTCAAGACATGGCCTTCCCCCTCACTCGAGGAGCATGCAGTCAAAATGAAACCCAATTCTTTAGCCAAGTGTTCGAATTCACTGATTAGCTAGTTTCTCTGGGGTACCACCCCAGACATAGAAAAGTCAACTTAGACAAGCAGCAACACGTTGACTCAGTCATTACCACTGCTGCCTCAGTGCCAGGGACCTGGGTCCACTTCCACCCTTAGCGACTGTGCAAACTCAAGACACATTCCCTCATATCTGTGGGGGCTTCTTCCAGGTGATCCCGTTTCCTCCCATGGTGGGAAGACGTTCAGGTTCAGTGAATTGGCCATGCTAAATTGTCCTACTGTGTTCAGCACTTTGCAGGTTAAGTGGATTAGCCACGGAAAATTGCAGGATTATGGGAATGATGGCGTTGGAGAATCAGAGGGCCAGTGTGGACTCGATGGGCCACATAGGGTTTCTATCGCTTCTATTGTTGAAGATCTTGAAGCAGGAGATGGAGGATAAAATCTCTCAAAGAGCTGAGAAAGTTGGCAAATCAAGAAAGTGCCAAACTGAAAATTCGACAGATTTCGATAAAGGTAGTAAGGGTTAAAGAATCAAATTAGATGGAGAGTTGAGAAGCCCAAGCTTTGAATCAAGGGTTGCAGGGCCTGTCATTTCCCAGAACTCCGATTAGCTGTAGAGGAAGGTTAAGGGCTGTTGAGGTACAAGTGGTCCTTACCATTACAGTACTCATTCTGTATCAGCATGTGATCATCCTCTGCCCAGGCAGAGTAGTACCGCACCACATGAGGATGATGTCCCAGCACTGCATGAGCATACACCTCTCGGAGAGCAGTCTGCCTGTGGATTAAACAGCAATGATGATCCCCAACCTGTGACCGCAGAACAACCTGTGTCAATGTACTGAGGCGGGCGGGGGGAGAGGGGGGGCAGCGCACTGCCCTGGCAATAGCTGCTTATTTTAAACACAATTGGCTCACTACAAAACAGAATGTGCATGCCTGGCTCCCTTAACTATTTTACATTTCCACTGATGGAGCACTTTACAAACCATGGGCAGTTGTAACATGTAGAAACTTGGGGCTAATTAGTGCCCAGACTGAAAACAAAAAATACTGGCCATCACAGGAGGATAGGCAGCATCCATGGAGAGAGAGCACAACTCGAAACATTAGCTTGCTCTGTGTGCATGCGACCTGACCTGCTACAAGTGCCCAGCATTTGTTTTTAGTGCAGTTTCCAGCATCTGCAGTAATTTGCTGCTAACTCCTGCCCACTGTCCCACAGACAGATGCAGAATGAGATAAACTTTCAATGTAAATGCGAAGGGCACATAATAAAGGAGTCATTCACACATACAGCCTTTTACATGCACTAAGAGGCAGTTTAATACCAAAGCTGGTGCCTGATAATCCATCCTCAACCCTGAAAAGAGCTGTTCAACACCCACTGGAGCACTAATCTACAATCTTTAGAATTGGAGGTAGAGCAACTGCTAACCAATTGGACAAAAGCAGGTTCTCAAGTGGAGTGCAGTGCTCAATGGATTTGCTACATTTTCCACTAAGTCACAGGCTGCCTGCAGCAAAGAGGCCAGTCACCTCGGTGATATTTCTGTTTTTGTTATTATTGATTAACTGGGATGTGACTGTCATTGGCCAGGGCAGCATTTATTGCCCATCCCTAATTGCCCCAGAGGGAAGTTAAGAGTCAACCACACGGTTGTGGAGTCACATGTAGACTAGACCAGGTAAGGATGGCGGTTTTCTTCCCTAAAAGGACATTAGTGAACCAGATGGGTTTTTCCACAATCAATGTATTCACAATCATCATTCCACCATCTGCTGTGGCAGGATTCGAACCCAGGTCCCCAGAACATGATCTGGGTCTCTGGGTTAACAATCCAGCAATAATACCACTGGGCCTCCCCAGAAGGTGGAAAAGGTAACTTAGTTCATTTCACTTCCAGGCCAGAGTTTAGTGAGGGACAGAAACCTAATTGCAGCTCATGACACTCACTCATCGACAGACCCAGACAGAGGTCTCTTCAGCCGTTTGATGGCATATAGACAGCCATCGAGTCTCTTCACACATTTGAAGACAGCCCCAAACTCGCCACAGCCAATCTTCTCCAACTCATAAAACTCCAGGGCATAACGGGAGCCCATGCTGCTCTCTCGGAGGTTAAATTGCTGAAAAAGGGGAAAGTATGAAGTCCATTTACTGAGATAGTTGTTCCTTAAGCAAGAGCCACTGGGCATGTGGAAAAAGAAAATCACAATCACCAAACCAAATTGCTGGCCCCTGGCTGGTCTCAGATGGTGTATGCGCCTGTGGGGGTTCCCAAGAGATTGGAAAACACTTAGGGAAAGTACACTAACATTCAACAGGATATTGCAGGGGCTGGAGGGTGCAGTTAGCTGTATGGCAGATTTTGCAATACAGCCAAACACCGACAGCATGGGTTCAATTCCCACACTAGCTGAGGTTACATTAAGGTCAAACCTTCTCCCTTCACTGAGCCATGGAACCTCAGGTTAAACTGTCACCCACCATCTCTCTCAAAGATGAGAATAAAAATAAAATTACAGCACAGGAACAGGCCCTTCACCCCTCCAAGCCTTCACCAAAATGCTGCCCCTCAACTAAAACCCCCTACCCTTCTGGGGGCTGTATCCCTCTATTCCCATCCTAGTCATGTATTTGTCAAGATGCCCTTTAAAAGTCACTATAGTATCTGCTTCCACTACCTCCCCTGGCAGCAAGTTCCAGGACCCACCACTTTAAAAAAGCCTCGTACATCCCCTTTAAACCTTGCCCCTTAACCCTATGCCCCCTAGTAACTGATTCTTCTACCTTGGGGAAAAAGCTTCGACTGCCCACAACCTTCGTAATCTTGTATACCCCAATCACGTCAGCCCTCAATCTCCATCTCAGTGAGAACAACCCAAGTTTCATCAACCTCTTACCATAGCTACTGCCCTCCACACCAGGCAACATCCTGGTAAATCTTCTGTACATCCTTCAGGTAGTGTGCACACCAGAATTGAACAAACGCAGCCTAGCGTTCTATAAGCTGCAACATTATCTGCCAATTTTTAAACTCAATGCCCCGGCTGATGAAGGCAAACATGCCACATGCCTTGCTGACAAGCTTCTGCACCTGTGTACCCAGATCCTTCTGCCGATCAGTACGCTTAAGGCTGCCATTTTACTGTATATTTTCCACCCGATTAAAACCTTTCAAAATGCATTACCTCATTTTTCCAGATTAAACTCCATCTGCCATCTCTGCCCAAGTCACCAACCGATCTATCCTGCTGCATCTGATGGCCCTCATTGTTATCTGCAATTCTACTAACCTTTGTCATTGGCAAATTTACTAGAATCTGAGCAGTCACATTTTCCTCCAAATCATATATATATAACAGATAGCAAAGGTCCCAACACTGATCCCTGAGGAACACTAGTCACTGGCTTCCATTCAGAAACACTTCCACTCTATGACCGAGGCAGTTTTTTAAAATCCATCTTGCAAGCTCAGCTGGCCCTGTGCAACTTGACCTTCTGTATCAGCCTGCCATGAGGCACCTTGTCAAAGGCCTTATTGACGTCCGTAAAGACAACATCCACTGCCCTACCCTCAAACATCTTCACTTCCTCCAAAAATGCGAGAGAGAGAGACAGGGCCTTCCCCTTCACAAAACCCCATTGCCTCTTAATATACATCCATTGATTTCCAAGTGTGAGTTAATCCTGTCAAAGAATCCTCTCCAATATTTCCCTACCACTGATGCAAGGCTCGCCAGCCTTAATTAGCTGGGTTATCCCTGCCACCCTTAAAATCAGGACCAACACTAGCTCTTCTCTAATTGTCTGACCTCCCCTGTAACCACCGAGCATACAAAAGTTTCTCTAAAGGCCCCAATTTCCTCCCTTGTCTCAGTATTCCAAGGTATATCCCATCCAGCCTTGGGGATTTGTCTACCGTAATGTTTTTCAAAACGCCCAATACCTCCCTTTTGATCTCAACATGACCCAAGCCATCCACACACCCTTCCCCAGACTCATCATCCACCAAGTCCTTCTGTGTGAATACTGAAAGTACTCATTTAATACCTCACCTAGTTCCTCTGGCTCCATAAATTCCCTTCCCTGTCCTTGATTGGGCCGACCCTCTCCCTAGCTACCCTCTTGCTCTTTATATACACAAAAGGCCTTGGGATTTTCCTCAATTCTGTTGGCCAATGATTTTTCATGACCCCTTTTAGTCCACCTGTTTCCTTGCTTATGTTTCTTTTGACTTTCCTCATTCCACCCTCGATTTGAGCATTCCCAGCCTCCTAGCCATGACAAAGCTTCCTTTTTGACTAGGCTCAACATCTCATTATTGAAGGTTCCCCAAACTTGGAGTGATCAGCCCCAAGCCACTTGGTGACCACCTTTGATCCAGCCTTACTTAAAAAGAGGATCAGAGCAACATTCATGACCATTGCTAAGCATTGTTGAGCCCCCAGCCTCTAGCACCTCACCTGAGACTGCAGCAATTCCTCAGTTATGTCACCATCTCTAGTTGGAAGGTCTTTCCTAAAAAGAAAAATTAAAGAAATCTCAAATCCAAAGCGACAAACATTCTCAATATGTTCATACAGTTAAGGTCACCCCCACTTTATAGTAGCAGCAAGGCATCCAGGGCAGTTAAATACACAATTAGATTAAGTGAAGAACTTAGACGAAGGACTGGATGTTGGGGGAAGGGGGAGCAGCAGATAAAGAGTGGGAGGGAGCAGGTAGCAGAATGGTGGTGCTAGGTGGACATTGGTACTAGGTACGACCTAGGGAGGGTCAGAGGGGGAATGGAACGTGGTGTGCGTGCATGCATGCTGGGGGTGGTGGTGGTGGTGGGGGGGGGGGGGGGGGGGGTAAGGCAGGGCTGACAGGGGAGGTTACTTGAAATTGGAGAACTCAGTGTTGAGTTCTGTGGGCTGTAGGGTACCCAGGCAGAAAGTAAGGTGCTGCTCTTCAAATGATGCTAGCCAGCACAACTCTCCCTCATGTGTACCCCACCCTCCCTCCACTACCTCATTGCCCCCACAGCCCTCCCCAGTCCAATCCACCATTCTACTCCCCAGGCCACTACCCTTCCACAACTACTCCCTCCCCCACACT